>NW_012144968.1:896836-902314 GCF_000956105.1 Propithecus coquereli
TCTTCTGTTACATAATATTTCTCTACAGGTGCAATTTGTGAGGCTCATAAATATATTAATATTTTTGCTTTTTAGTTTAACATCTTTTTCATTTCAGTGTTATATGGTTTACTCTATTTGGAGGGCCATGACTTGGGTAACATAATAGGCTACTTTCTTGGAAATATAGTTTATTTCTAATGAGTATATATTCAGATATTTAGGGTATCTTTTTTTTCAACCAGATATAATCAAAGACGAAATTCATCTGTTTTTTATTTCTTTCTTCTTTTTTTGCTTCTTCCCTCCTCCCTCCTTCCCTCCTCTTCCCTTCCTTCCTTCTTTTTCCTTTCCTCTCTCCTCCTCTCTCCTTCCCTCCTTCTCTCCTTTTTTCCCTCCCCACTTTCTCTCTCTCTCTTTCTGGTTGATTACATTGACATTTTGAAAGATCAGGGCCAGTTACCTTGTAGACATTTTTTATTGGTATGACTGTTTCTTCAGAATATTATTTAGCATGTTCTCTATATCTCACATTTTATTAAACAGAAAGCTAAATATTTGGCTTAATTGGATTCTAGTTGGATACTTCGGTAAGAATACTTCATTGGTAATACTCTACACACCACACTGCATCTTATCAGGAACCACAGGATGTCTGGATGTCTCACAATGAAGGGATGGTTATAAGTTACATCAAGGGTTAAGTTGGCGACAGCCACATTTCTTCTTTTTAAAGTTGTATTTGTTCCTTGCAGCTCTGTATAGGGGGTACTTGAGTGCAATGGCCATAGTTAGTACCCTATCAATGCTTCATCTAATGGTTGCTAGTGTCCTCTGAATATTGTTACTTTAATGAATTATTTGAGTGAGATGCACTGATTTTGTGTGAATAATTTCTACTGTTTTGATGTATAAATAAGTAAACAGTGAATACTCAACTGAGAGCAATAATCTAGGAGAAAGCATAGTTCAAGGGATAGGGCCCTTAAAGGATTGTCTTTTGGTTACCAGTGATTTGGGTTGGCTTCATTTAATATTTAAATGAATCTCAAGCATGACTACACTGTTCTTTCAGTTGAGTAAGCCACATTAAGCTTGAATTTAAAGGAGAATTTAGTTGACATTTGCAAGACACTAAGTGACTCCAGCAACAACCTGGAATATAAGTAGATGAATCATAGTCCTGTCAAGTGGAATTCTTTGCAGGGCTTGTTTATCAAAGAAGAATATAAGGAATAAAGTAGATAAGAGTATAGAAAAAAATAGAGGAAGGCCATGGATTATTACTTTTTGTTTTCAAATTCTTTAAGATTAGATATAAAACAGGTTTTAGTTGCATTATAGAGAGACAAGAATGTTTAAAAAGCTTTACAATAGCTTGTTTAAAAAAAATATTTGGTATCGATGAGTTCCGAAACAATTTTTTGAGCAGATGCAGTATTTCTGTCTAGAACTATTATTTAAACCTTATCTTTGCTCCGCAGCTGTACCTGGAAAGAAGGAAGAGAAAACAACCAAGACAGTGGAGCAAGGTAAAAAAAAATGAAGGAGGTTGACGTTATCTTCTTTAGAAAGACAACAACATGCGGATAAAAGCACTGGATTCAGACAGGCGGAAGACAATTACCTTTAAATCTATTGCTCTATATCACTGTCCTTGCATGTTTCTCTGTGCTAGGGAAAATGTGAGACAGAAATCTGGATTCGTCTTTCTTTCGTGTAACTAAATCTTGAGAATAATTTCAGAACAAGAAAACTCCCGAAACTGCTTAATTAAATCAGGAGAAATGCTAGAGGTTGTTGAGAAGGAAATAATTTGGGGCAACTGGTAGATATATTTCTGTTTAATTTGTTATTTCGACACCACCTCACTGACCATAGTTTGAAGAAAAAAGATAATCCAATTCTGTTTATGTAAAAATTATTTTATGTTTGAAAATAATATGTAAAAGTTAAAACAAAGGAGAAAAGCAACAGCAAAAGTAAGTTATTTGAGTTTATATTACGACTTCAGCTTTTGAATCTCCCAAGAGGTCTGAAATTTCAATGTTATAAATAATAATGGTATGAAATAGACAGGCATTTTATTTGCACCATTATATGCTATACAGATCACTTCAGAATATGCTTGAGAAAAATGCTGCGGTACATTAGACTTAAAACATTTAAAGTGATGTTGTGCTTTCTCTGAGATCTCAAAGTTAGCTAATAATTTTAATTTTTGTTCCCCCACATCTCTGCTTTTAGATAATACTATTATATTTATCATAATAAATAAAATCAGAACTAGTAATAATTGCATCAAGAACAAAGTCCAATTTGTTTTCCCTTCAAATGTGAGATGCAATTAAATTCCTAAAATCCTAATATTAGAAATTTATAATTTTTGATATAAATATATCAAGAAAATCCTTCAAACCCTTATGTGGCAGATAAGTAAACTAATGTTAAGAAATCAGTTAAGTAAAAAGATTGGTTAAGGATTTATTTCCCTGGGATTTTCAAAATAAAACTCCTTTATAATCACATTGAAATAGTTTTCAATTCACTGTGGCTCCTGGGGAATACCAGAAATTTTAGAATTCAATAGAATAGTTCTGTTAACTTATTTTTGAAGAAAAGGGGACCCTTCAGTCTCTGAAATATAAAGTGGGAACACTGGAACCCAATTTCAATTTGTTCAATTATGCAAGTTTCTGAGATTAAATTTCTTCATTTAAAACATAAAGATAATTATACCTGAGTTGCCTATCTGACAAGATGTTTTGTAGGTAAAGCAAGAAAACATATGATATAAAAAAATTAAACATTTCTGGATAAGCATTTGACATTTACTTAGGCATTTTTCCTTATCAAATCAATTTCAATACAGGGGATTTAAGTGATCAAATCCCTTTGATTTCATTGAGCTTCACAGTTTTCTTCCCTTTGTAGTATAAAGGTGTTGATTACTCATGACGTTTGTAGATTGCTTTTATAGCCACAGTATATTGAGAGAAGATTGGCTAGAATATAAAACATCCACACTAATAATAGTACCTACCAGGTAACTGGTTTGAACATAGATTGTTTCTTTCTTTTTGCCTGCATGTTGATGTTAGTTTCATTATTTCTATAATGCTTCCTCAAGTAGACAAGAGACTGGAAATGGCTCTTAGAGATGTGAACTTACTCCTTCAGATGATTTTATAATTTATTTTTTACTAAAATTACCTTTTATCTTCTCAGAGTTTAAGCTCTTGGCTTGTGTAAAAGAATGAGATATTTTCAATGATTCTTTTTATATTGACTGAAATCATTTCAATTTTAATTATTGTATGGCAATGGCTTCATACTTTTCAACTATAAGAATCATAGGAAATAGTGAATTTAGATATTTTGGATATTTTCGTGATCGTGTATCTATGACTACTAATTGATATGAACAATAGATATGAAAAAAGCAGGGTATGTGTGAATAAATCATGAATAATTATATTCTACACATTTTCTCAGAGTATTCTAATATTTATTTATGATGCTTTAAGAGTATTGTATACTTTTCTTCCTTACGTGGTTTTTAGTTATCTTCAGAAGTATAAATAAAACTAGTTCATAATGCATTTAAGTACAATTAAACAGTCATTACAGATTTATTTTTATTTATTTAAGTTTGAACATGTGGACTTCATTAGGAAAAAACTATATTATTTTTATTATTTTTAATAGATTTTTAAATACACTTTGTGATCTAAGTATAATTGTGTATCTTGAACCTCTGGGCTTTACATTACAATTATACTTAGGAAACATTAGTTAAGCTAAACTTTACATTATGGGAAATTCATATTGTAAAAGTTGAATAAATTGTATGTTAATGTAATTTAGTAAATTAGATCTTATAACGTAGGAAGAAATTTAGTTAATCTAACTCCAATACTCAAAAAAATCACTCTATTCTATCTTTAATTTGTGATGAATCATTTTTTTCAATTATTCTTTTATTGAGGGTCTTAAATTGGATAGACTGCAATTTTGAATATTGAGAAACACTTTATAAACTCCTCCACTTAAAGGCACAGGCATATGCACACATGTGCCCCCCGCCCCCACCCCACCACACCATTAACTATTCCTCCTTATTTAGAAAGCAACTTCCTAGAAACATCAGGATACTTCTCAACAAATGTTTTCCACAACAAATGTTGCTATTCTTATAGGGACAACCAAGGAAGGCCAAAGATAAAAAATTTACAAATACTTGGTACCTTATGAGAATTCATCTTTATACATTTGTATATTATATCTGAAAAAAGTACATTGCATTTCATTAATGTAATGACTCACTATTGCAAATTAATACAAATTACTCATTTGTTGATATGTATTTCTCATATTTAATTGTATATTTTCCTCCTTGGTATTCTTTTTCAAAATCGACCTGCCCTCCTAAATCCCATTTCCTTGTCTCTCATTCAATCTCTGTCTCTCAGAAGATAATCTGTAGTAAGATTTGCTTTCAGCTAGCTGGGAGGGAGGCAAGAGAGTCATGGTAAAGCAGCATTCTACAGAAGCATTATAGGGTATGGAAGACTAGTCAAGACAATTAACTTAAAGATCTGAGTTGTAGGTTGGAATCCCAGCATCTGCCCATTTTTGCTTTTCTTCCTTCAAAGTGACCTAAGTCCAACAGTGAAAACGTGAAATAGTTGTAACTTAGTTCTAAATTAAATCACTTGAAAATTACCTTTCTTTTTCTTTCTCTCATTCACATCCATGCGTGGCATCACTTGAGACTTCCTGTAGTCTGACATACAATGAGTGCTCAATAAATGCTTGTAGCATAAATGTAAACATAGAGGAATTTTTGAAGGAAGGAATATTAGGTGATCAGCTTTCCACAAACTGTGGTTTAAATACCATGTAACTAAGAAAATATTTTAGTAAGTTAAAATGAGGCTTCCATTAGTAACGATTGCCAAATATTTCAGAAACCAGCAATAAATTATTGAATCCTTCCTCTATTCCTATTTTAAATGGAAATAAGAGAGAAAAATTGATAATTAAGTATGCCTTGTTCATTAACTACATCCTTATTATGATATTTGCACATGGTATTCTTTCTTAACTGCATGTGGTGAACAATCGTCACATGGACAAAGATATTGGAAAATTTAAATTTTACTAATTACAGCTATTCTATTGTGAATTTATTAAAAAAAAACCCTTAAAGTGGAGAAAATGTTAAACAATTATCTAATTAGGCCAAGATATCTGTCTAAATTTATAAAAGTAAGGCCTTGTCCTAGGTTTTTAAAATTTTTGTAACTAGATAGCTGAATTAGATGATATCTAATATTCCTTCCAAATGTAAAAATTTTCTATTCAATAAGTTTTAAAATAGTATGCTCCTTACATCAGAATATAGAGGCTATTCTTTTTTCAGAGTAAGGCTGGTTTAGAAAGAATTTTATTTATAAGTTTCTGAGATTCAAATGCTAAGGAAAATCAAACTTCATA
>NW_012144968.1:902364-904678 GCF_000956105.1 Propithecus coquereli
CAAGGAGATAATTTATAAAAAGTAATGAGAAGCAAAGAGAATATATACATCACTTCCAGAAATCTTGGTATGTGAGGGTGGAAAAATAAACATTCTCCATTTTAGAAAACTGCTTGTAGGGGATGCAGTGTCCTTAGGGAGCTAGTGTTTGGTTAAAGGAAGACAGTACAGTGAACATTCTGAGAAGAGGCTGGGGATACAGGAGTGAGGGCTGCTGATGGACAGAGGAAACAGAGGAAGGGCTTTGGAAATAGGTCAGTTTTTAAAAGAAATACAGAGCCATGTGGACTCTGTTTTCTACTGGAAGGCTGGGACTCATGGTAGTAACCAAAATAAGCAGCAATGGAGATCACAGTGGAACTGGTCTCAATTGCTTCTTAGGGGAAGTTTGATAATCAGTTTCCAAAGTGTGGTCTAGATCAACATCATAAGTATCACCTGGGAACCGATTAGAAATGCAAAACATCTGGCCATGCCCCAGATTTTCTGGGCCCAGCATCTGTGTCTTACAGCCCTCCGGGGTAATTTTGATGCACGCTAAAGTTTGAGAATGATTCTTCTGAAGTCTTTACCTAGAAGGTATAAAACAGCCAAGGGTTTGTTCAGTTCTGGAGCTCAAGGTCTTGAGACAGCTCAAAGAAGAGGATATTTACATGGTTTCTTGCTTGGACTTAAATTTTAAGTCTTGTGATATCTAACATTGTGGAATTGAAACTAGAATGTGATGTGAAAGCCTCCTTCAGATGTCTGATCTCTCTCATAGCCCAGCGTCTTGTGGCACAAAGAGGACAAGATGTTTGAAGACTCTCCTTGTTTGGTTTTTCCCAGAGCCTCAGCTGCTTAGTATATATGGGCGAAGAGAAGCATATACAAATATCAACAAAAATAAATAAAAAATACATAAGTCCAAGGGGATCAACATCAACTAATAAAAATTTATAAAATGAGTAAATAAAAATTAGGAAAATTCACCAGCTCATTATTTATTAATTTTTTTTCTTTTCCTGTGGGCTAGAGAAAACTTCAACTCTAACCAGCCTAGATTTGTGGTCCAACATTTTGTAGCTTTCAGGGTAGCTTTCATCTTCCACACTAGGTATTCAGAGAAACCTAAGAAGCCATTTTTAGCTATTTTTATTCTCTTTCTCTCTCCCTTTCCCTCTCAAAGCACCATTCAAATGGAATTTTCTATAATATTATGGCTAAACTTTTACAATGTAAAGTTAATTGATTGAGGTCAAATAATGTTTACCCTTAATCAGTATGAAAAACTAAACTACCTTTAACAGCCTCAATCATAATTAAAGACTAAACAGACAAAGAAGGCATTTTAAGTGTTCTTCCATAAAATTCATGTATCACTTAAGATTTCACTGTAAACCAACAAATTAGTATCCTATTGTATCTTGTGGAATAATCTACCTTCTTTGATAGTCACTGGTTATACATGCATATAATCGTAATATTGTAGAGTTGCACCTTAGAAGAGAGTTTCTGTATTGTTATTTAAGAAAGTTCATTAGTGTTTAAAAAAGTACAAGCACTTTGTAGTTTGGCTTTGTCTGCAGCTTGCTTTGCTTTCAGGTGCCATATATATTTTTTCCTCTTGGTTGATTTTATTCTAGTCTGACTTAAAATACCATGAGATATTGATCTGGCATCACTTATATCCATTTCTCATTCCTTTAATATCTGAATTTGCAGAAACTGAACGAGCCAAAGAAGAAGTTGGTGCTGTCTCAACTAAAAAAGGTATATGCAGCTTAAAGATAAAAATGTCATGACTATAACTTATTTCTGCTAAGATTTCTAAGTTAACATATTGTTTTATGCATATAGAAGATATGTATTTATTGATTTTACTATTTTATTGATACAGAACCAAACCGACTTTGCATAAGATTTATAGTATCTAAGGAGGGTTTGTCGGTAGTGTTCTAACACAAATAGACTTATTCCTTTAGGACCATAAATTAAAATTAGAAATTATAGTGAAATTGTAAGTTAGTTTTTGAAAAAATTGTACAAATATAACTGTTTAAACTCAGTAGGATCCTAGTCATCAAGAGAATATTCAAATTCAATATACTGCCCTAGGAGATTAGGGCTTGAACAAATGAAATTTTGACTAATAGAACTCAAAGGAGAAATGTTTACTTTGTGCAAAAATACTATCAAATTAGGAAATGTATTCTATGAGACACTGACTTGGGGATATTTTGCTTTAAGAAACATATTGGAAAATTTGGAATGAAATCAATAATGCATCCAATGTCTTCAGAAATGTACCAAGAAACAATTTTACAAGTTTATC
>NW_012144968.1:904728-907224 GCF_000956105.1 Propithecus coquereli
TAATGAGAGATTAGTAGCAAAAAATAAAACAACAACAAGACAACTTGATAGAACAATGGGCAGAAAATATGGGCACAAGATATAATAAACAAGCATTAAAAAAAGAAAACACGAATGGCCTATAAACATATCAAAAAATATTCAACCTCTAAAGTAATAAGGAAATTTTACTTAAAATCTCAATAAAGTACTATTTTACACAAAGCAAATTGATTTTAAAAATGGGGAAATATGATTATTCTGATGATGGCGATATGCAGCAATAGAAACCCGCATATACACTGCTGATGTGAATGAGAATTTTGGAAAACAAGAATGTGGCATTTATCTAGGGAAGTCAAACATGAACACATGCTATGGCTCAGCAATTTTACTTATAAGAAAATCATTCCACATTCACACAAGGAGATGTGTACAGGAATACTCATAACAGCATTATTTATAATAACAAAAAATTAGACATAACCTAGTGTCCATTGAGAGGAGACTAGATCCATCATTTATAGACTATTTACACAGAGGAATACTATATAGCAGTTAAAATTAGCCAATTGTAGCTGCACTTATCAGCATGGCTACATCCCAGCAAATCACAAGAATTAAACAACACAGTTTGATTTATATAAAGTCATCTCACTAAATGATGTAATTTCATTTAAATAAAATGTTCTTACCTTTGTTTACAGTTAAATACATGTAATAAAAACCTGTATAGAAAATAAGGAAATGGTTAATACAAAATTTAGGACAATAGTAATTCTGAGATAAAGGGAGAGATTTGCAATGGTAATGGAACAAGTTAGAGGGTTAAAGGGCCTTGGTGACATTCCTTTTCTTAAGTTTGAAGGGGGCTACAAAGATGAGCATTCTTTATTGCCACTCATTAAAATGTGCATAAATGGTATATGCCTTTCGTTTATATTACATGTTTCACAATAAAACAAGTTTAAAAAATAGAGAGTGAGAAGATGGAAGTGGTGATGCTGAGTGCAGCAGCTCTCTGGAGGCTTCCTGGAGCACAGGGAGGTGAGGTAGTCGGGAATGGCGTATAGAATCGACAGGTGCGGTTGTCTGTGGTTATAAAGAGTGAAAGATTTTTGAGATGATGTGAAAGCATCAATAAAGGAAAAACTGATGAGGTACCAGATAGAAGCAGTACTTCCAAGAACAAAGGCCTTGATTAGGCAAGAGGAAACGGGATCCAAGACAAAAATGGAAGGATTAGTATTAAACAAGGGCAGGGACTGATCATCCTTTGGGATTAGAAAGAAAAATAGTGTGGGTATGTGCCGGTGAGGTGGTAGAAAGGTGAGGTAGTCTAGGCTGCGTCTATGTTCTCTATGAATTTCTCAACAGCATCTTACCTCTGTGCTGCAGTGTGTTTAAGGAGGAAAGAGAATTTGGAAACCAGTCGTCAGGAGAATGGAAAGCAACTTTGCCGGGTCTATGATAATATTGCTGGCCAGTGCTGAGGGCTCTCTTTAAGTCCTGTGATCAACATCAGAAGTGAGATCTGCACCAGAACGGGGGTCTTCCTCCAGTTTTGATGGCTGACCAGTTGGCCGGCATAAAGTACATGTGGTGCTTTGGCAGATATACTGGGTTGAATTGTGTTCCCCCAAAAGACATGTTGAAGCCCTAACCTTGGACCTGTGAATGTGATCTTATTTTAAAATAGGATCTCTACAGATGTAATCGACTTAAGGTAAAGTCATATTGGAGTAGAGTGGGCCCCGAATCTGATGAATTCTGTCCTCATAAGAAGAGGGAAATTTGGAGATAACGAGGCATATAGAGAGGGAAGATAGAAATCTGAACATAACAGCAGAAATTGGAGTGATAGCGCTGTCAGCCAAGGAGTATCAAAGATTGCTGGCAATTATCAGACTCTAGGAGGAGACAAGGAAGGATTCTTCCCAAGAACCTTCAGAATGAGATTCTGAGGGTCCTGCCAACATCTTGATTTTGAATTTCTAGCCTCCAGAACTGTAAAAGAATGAATTTCTATTGTTTTTCTCTACCTCACAATTTAAAGGCAGCCCTAGGAAACTAATATAGCAGGTAACTATGAAAACAGAAAATAAGTGAGTGATTTAACTATGGCTCATTTATATATAAGATTGGTGAGAAGTAAAGGGAGGACACATGGAAGATCTTGAGCAATGCAAAGGCGGTAAGATCAAAGGAATTAAAGTATTAATGGAGTCAGATATTATTTAGAGGGAGTTTTTGAGTAAGTAAGCTGTAAAGGGAAGAAATGGTACTGGAGAATACGAGTTTTGAAATCGAAGTTCTGACAGTAAAGGAAAAGTCCAAGGATATATAGGTAGTAATGATCAGAGAAATGGGGTTTCTAGGTTCCTGAAGTGAGAAGGTGAAGGAAATGAGAGATCACGTGGTTGTACGGATTGGGAGTATCAGTGCCCCCAACCCTGATTAAATATTAGAATATCTTAGAAAGCTTGTAAATCTACCATTATCGAGGACTCTGTAGCC
>NW_012144968.1:910324-912300 GCF_000956105.1 Propithecus coquereli
CAATACATGTTTCATTGACATCATTTGTACTGTAAGTGGCAGAGTCATGAATTTACGAGAAGTTCATATTAATGTGTCTTCTTTTGTGGTCATTCTGGAATTGACATTGCTCATTGGTATTAAGTGAAATGTGGGTAAAACCTGGTTGCTTCAGAATGGATAATGCATACTAACATGAAAGAGCTAGGGTCTTAATATAGAATCAGAAAAATTTGTTAATCTAGACACAGATACAGAGTGTATGGGCCCAGTAAGTGGATTTAAGGCCAGGACACTGATTTTTGTTGAAAGAAAGATCAAAAGTATGGCCAAGTTATTTCATAAATTAGGAAATAAGGCTAAGACCAAGGTGTTCAAACTGCAGCAGATGGATTTCTTCTGGAATTAGACTTTGGATACTGAGCCTTAGGGAATCCGTGACTATGGATGACAGTTTGGGGACAGTTAAGAAGCAGAGATGGAACTGCTGGTAGTTGGCTGCCAATCTATAGACTCTGAATCACCTGGACCGATATTCAGGATGGAAATACAAGCACACATAGTTTGGGGTCCAATTAGGTCAAATTGGAGTGAGCAGGGAGACAGACTTGAAATTGAACCATCAATTAGTGAACTTGCCAGAGACCTCAACCAAGAATGATCCCTGAGTTTAGAGTACGGTGAAACATTTTGGTTGCAGTTAAATAGACCTGCTTGGCAGGCTGATAGGAAAGTAAAAGGAAATACATAGTCTGTTTATAAACATAAATTATTGCTACCCATTACTTTGCCTCTAGTTGGTCATAGATCTCATACCCCAATTCCCAATTTAAATATAATTCTGCATATTGGGTTTTTCTGCAACTATAACACGAACAGAAACAAGTGTTTCTTCCAAAGGTACCATAAATGTTTTGAAACTCATGTTGGGTTGGGCTTTACCAATTTGACAAATCATAAAGAAAATTAAAGGAGACTTTTCTCATTTGTTGAGTAGATTGTCCATCCCCTACCTCCTCAATGACAATCAGCCACACATGAAAATATATACTATTTTCCTCATGTATGTAGTGTCCAGCCCCCAAACTCCAAAATACTTAGCATAGTTTACAGCATGCCCATCTTCTCATCTTTCACATGTAGTTAGAATAAGAAAGTAATTTGGGAGTTATATTTGTTTTAAAGATGTTGTAAAATTGCTCTTCTAAATTGAGGCTTGAACTAGGAAATGTGTGAATGTTAAGTAGATCATTAATTTTTGTGATTGCTTCAAAATTTTTGAAGCTAAAGAATAATTTAATATTTCAAGTTAATCATAATGTGCCAATTTATACCTAGAATAAATCATTTTATCTGAAGCCAGCTTTTAAGTCTTTTTTTCCTTTGGAAACACATAGTATTTTATCATCAATATGATATTATCTTACTAATTTATATTTGTTTTGTACTTTGCAGCTTTCTAATCATTTTCACTTTCATTCAGCATGTATTTATGGATCATATATTATGTGGAAAATCAAAGAAAAATTTAAATTTTAATATTGTTCTTGAGCAATTTAAAGTGCTTAAAAAATACAGATCTTTATTTAGTCAGTAATTTGGCTGCAATTTTTACTATCAACCGAAAGTTTTCCATATAACCATAGTTCAGCATTGAAAGGCATCAGAGTAGACAGATAAATATAAAGTGCCATAGGCATTTAAAAATTATTCTTACCTGGAGAAAATTAAAAGTTTTACCATAAAGGTGACTTTAGAGTTAAGCCTTACATAACAGATAGGGTTTTGCTATGGAATAACGAGTTGGAAGGATATCTTGGGCATATATAACAGAGCAAGACAAAGTGATGAGAGTTTGCAGGATGTGTATGAGGAACAGCAAGAGTCTCAAGAATATGGTATAAAGTAATATAACTTGAGCTAATAATGCTGTAAATGGGCTTTATTTTAAGATTTTATTCTATCCCATGGGCAATAGGGAGGCGATGAACAATTAT
>NW_012144968.1:913645-915062 GCF_000956105.1 Propithecus coquereli
GCTACCACTGGTTCTCTTCTTCCGCAGAGATAAAGCTTCTTTCCCAACCAGGCAGCTGGTGCTCTGGCTAATGTGATGACGTTCATGTTGCTAAGCCAATGGAATCATCCCAGTCCTCACATTGCTAGATTTCTCAGTCGCGTTTACCACTTTGTCTCTTCTCTAAACTTCCCTATTGTTGGGTTACCATGGCAATGTAGTCTCCTGGTTCTCCCCATCTCTGACCTTTATTTCTGGCTTCTTCGTATATTTTTTTCTGTGTTACCCCTTGATTGTTGGTGTTCCCCAGATTCCATTATTAATTCTCCAAACTTCTCATTTTCTACCCTCTTCTAGTGAGACACCTCTACTCTCAAGGTTGAAACTCTGCCTTATATCCTGAAGTTTTTCAATTTTATATTCCCATATCAAAAATTTATCATGAATTTCAGGCTTGTATGCTCAACTCCTCAATAAATACCTTCAAATTCACCTTCAAATTTAACCTGTCTTAAGCTAAACTCCTCATTCCCTCCTTCCAACTTGCTTTTCATCACCAAAGGTAAAACCACTATCCATCTTCTACCTCACTGATAGAAGTATTACCAGTATTAGGGTATTGCAGCCCTAAAATAAGATTGGGAGAATCAATAGGACTTAAACTGTAAAAGGAGGATGATTGTGTTTTAGGCAGAGGGAAATAAAATAACAACTTCAATTTACTGAGTTATGCGCCTGCCATGGGACTGATTTGTTTAATTTTTTTTTATTTAAGTCTCAAAACAATGCTAGTAGCATTATCTGCACTTCTCATTTAAAGAACATGGCTCAAGGTTAAATAATGTGTACTCGTTTCTGCAGCAATTCAGAAGTAAAACTGGGCTATACACTCTAAAACATTGCCCCTTATTCTAGGACACATAATCCTCTAGAATAATGAGAACTATGGTTGCTCACCAAGGGAACTTGGTAATTCAAGGCTAAACCACACTGTTCTTTTCTAGTTATAACTCAGTTATGGGAATTCTTCAAGCCAGGAGTATCTTAGGACTCCAGCCATTATGTCGACACTGAAGGCCAAGTTGTCTTTCCCTTCCCACTGTTTTAACCATATCGCTAACCCTAACCCTAACAAAAATAGCAAAATAAGCACAGCATTCATGGGCACCTACTCTGTAATATCTTCTGTTACATAATATTTCTCTACAGGTGCAATTTGTGAGGCTCATAAATATATTAATATTTTTGCTTTTTAGTTTAACATCTTTTTCATTTCAGTGTTATATGGTTTACTCTATTTGGAGGGCCATGACTTGGGTAACATAATAGGCTACTTTCTTGGAAATATAGTTTATTTCTAATGAGTATATATTCAGATATTTAGGGTATCTTTTTTTTCAACCAGATATAATCAAAGACGAAATTCATCTGTTTTTTA
>NW_012144968.1:915112-918304 GCF_000956105.1 Propithecus coquereli
TACCATGGCATTTACATCAACGGTAGCTTTGACAATATACTTAGGGAGAGATGCTGATTTCTTTGTTGATATTTCTCAGTTTCATGAAGTATCTGACAGAATGTCATTAAGGAAAATTATTTTAAGAATAATGGGAAGTATTTTATTTTAGAAAAAAATACGTTTAACTTTTCTATGCTTTGCATGTAGGATTTATGGTCAAACCTCAGCTCTATGCATGATGCAATGTGCTTATATATTTTTTGGGGGGGTTGAGGTGCATAAGTATTGATAATGGTACTAATACATAAATGTGTATCTTATGTACTGCAGAATTATTGAGATAGAGTCTATCACTGGTGAATGTACCAGAGAGTAATTTAAAAATATATTGAGCAGCTTGGTGGACATGTCTCTAAAAAAAAAGACAGGTTTTGAAGAGATTCAGGTTTTGAAGAGATCAGCATCTTTAGCAGGATATTAGCAAATTAGGTTGCCAATTACCTCAAGCCTATTATAAAAGTTTCAAAAGAGTTAATATTCAACTCCCTATATAGTTGAGAGATTCGGACTTGACATGGACATTATCCTTTAACAAAAAAATTAATTAGAGTTAATCCATAAATTATTTAATTTCTCTGATAACTACGTGACCATCTATTTCCCCAACTAAGAGCTGTTATTTGGCATTAATACCATAAAACAGAATAATATTGGACACAGCTGCTATATACAGTGGATTATTTGTAAAGTTAATGCCTAAGGTGAAAATTACACATCATTATAAATACTCTTGAAAAACCTTTAAATCCTGCATATAGTGTGCTACACACAGTTTTGTGTACATTACCCGCACATATGGGATATGATTTTCCATTATCTTAAGGTATGAGAGCAAATTAGAGAGTAAGATACATAGCTGAATTAATATAAATCAGGTATTTATGTGATATAGTTCCATAGTATTGAATTTAAAAGGATAAGTGAGATTGACAGGGTTAGAGCAAGTCCAAGGAAAAAGTAAAAGAAGCTTTGTCATTATCGATGGATTAAAGGAAATAAATAGAGGTGGGTTGAGTGCATGGTGTGGAACTGTTTCCTCAGGTTGTCATGAGAAAACAACCAAAATCACTGTAGGAAAAACACTGGAGGACACAGACAAGCTTGGAAGCTATATCAGTTCAGAGTGGACGTTTTCATGATGCTGTGAGTTTGAAGAAAAGGGAAACCTTTTAGGTTCAATGGTGCAGTGCTAAGGAGGGGCACTTAACGCCTCCACATTGAAAGTTAGGTGTTGGGGCTGGCGTGTGTGGAGAAAGAGCTCCTTGGAGAAAGAAACGAGGGTGCCAAACCTGGATTGACAATTTCAAGTCAACACAGACTCCTTTCTCTATCAAAGCTGACTCCACATGCCCGATTGCCCTCCCTCCAGGCCCCTGCATTTGCCTTTCCATACATTGGATAGCAGCATAGAGGTTGACAATATGATTAGTCATTTCCAAGCAGGAAGAGGACCAAACAAGTAGATTCTAGACTGTAGGGCATTTTAGATGTTTAACACTGTGCATGGTGAGTCTTCAAGAAGGAATGTGGTAGACATTGCTTACCAAATAGATTTGACCGTGTCACCTCATTTTTTTCAATGAGCATGTCAGGATCAGTGTTTCTGAGGACCTTGGGTCACGATACCGCTGATCATATATTCCACATACATGTTCAAACAGCCAGTGGTCAGTTTAAATTTTAAGTATAATAGAGAGCAAAGACCAGGTCAGGATAAAAGTCTAGTCATTTTTAATTGTGAATCTAAATTTAAGTGAAATAACAATAATCAGGCATTTTTCACCCTTTGATCCCATCACAAATTTGGTGGTATTCTCAGCCATCAAGCCTGACTGCGTTCATCACCTTAACTGCACTTCACTGTCTAAGTGTGCAAGTTACATATATGTCATATAACATACTAATATATGTCAGGATCATTCAGGAAAAGCCAGAATGTAGAATTTAAAAGTAAAGTCCCATTGAATTTATTCAGTTATGCAACATTAAAAGAATATTTGGAGACAATTTATGTTAGGAAAATGACATAGTTTTTGGACTCAGTTTAAATACTCTGACGTGGAAATTTCTGGGGGAAAAGATCCATGGGTCTGGACCAACATGTTTGATATAAAATGGGGTGTATCTGGACCACACACTGCAAACTAAATATGATCTTAATTGACCTATGATCTTAGTCGGTTAGGACAGACTTGGTTTACTATATTGTCCCAGAATAATTATGACTAGCACCTCTTTTCACTTGCTCAGTTTTGGATAATAAATTATATGATCACTAAACACGTCACAGAGGCTGCTGTCAGAATATATTCATGGTACAGTGCCAGAGTGATGATTGTAGGAAGCTTAAATACCAGGAAAACTAGGATGTGAGAGACCTGAGGCTGACTTACATGGCAGGGCAAGATGTGCTTCTTATTTAAGGCTATGTGTAAAGCTCAGGTTGGTGTCCTCAGTGCCAGCCCCCAAATTGAAAAATGTCGTGGTACAGAGTCCAAGTAAGTTCATCGAATGTAGCTAAAGAGATCCAAGCTAGACAGATGAATGCTAGCAACAGTGAACTCTAAGTTCATTTAAGACATGAGGACACAGGAGAGGAGAGAGGATTTCAAATAAGAAATCAGGAATAAATTTCAATATTAGGAAAGTAAAACAATTAACATAGCAAAATGCCTCTGTAAAGCGTGGCTATTGAGACTGGTACCATGTGTCCTGAGTGCTAGTAATAAAGCAGTCTCTTAATATCTTGTTATAAAGGGTAGTATGGTGTTGGTGTAGATATAACCATATTATCTAATAGAAAATAAAAAAGAGACCGAAAATACATCCCACTTGAGCAAAAGTCTGAGAGAAGAAAGTTTGGCCATTTCTAAAAGTCAGAATGAATAGATTATTTTAAAATGTTGATGTAGTTCGTATTCATTAGAAAAAATATGATTTATCTTTAGTTTATACAATTCCAAGATACCAATTCTAGCTGGGTCTAGGACTTAACTAGTAAAGGCAAAACATGATATTATTTTTTTGAAGGCATAGGAAAATATACTTATATGGTCTCTTGAGGTATGAGAGAATTTGAAAAACGAGATGTGAGAAAAAATTCAAGCCATAAATTGAAAAGCTGATATATTTTATTGCATTAAAATTATA
>NW_012144968.1:918354-919818 GCF_000956105.1 Propithecus coquereli
AAAAAAAGAGAAACAATTTTACATTTAAAATCAATGGAGTAAAACTGAAGTTCTAGTTAACACAAATTGTATTTAGGTATTCGCTTCATGTGTGATTATAAAATAACCTATTTGCACATGTTAACTAAGTCATGCTGTTGACCCTCAATAAATGTTAAATGATAATAACAATATTATTGATTCCTTTCAATTCCAAATTTTTTGACAATAGTTTGTGCTTTTGTTGTTTAATATTTATTGAGCGCCCACACCTGGCTAGGCGCTGGGGAATGGGTGTGAAAGGTATGAAGTGGGCTTCAGAGAGAAGACAGTCTACATATGGAGGCAACACATCAAAATGAGCATACTCTCCTTGTTTACGTATTTTATTTACTTATTTACTTTCAAGAGAACCTTTAGCAATTCTCCACTCTCTCACTTGCTTACATAACACATTTTACTCTTATTTTATTTAATACTTTTAGTTTATTATCACAATTATATTATTTCATTTATGGAAAGTTCCTTTCTAGTTCCTCCTTTCTCATCTTCTTCCCGACTCCTCCATCCCATTAATAAACAGACAGATTTGAATCTTACTTATCACAGCAGAACACACACTCAAAGTGTTTGTATACCAATGAAGCTCATATTGTTACATTAGTTTCCCACAGAGTGCCATCTTCTGCCACACAACATTTGATTCATGTGATTCATACATTTATTGGTGGGATTGTCATTTGACACTAAAGAGAATTTCGGCCCAGAAAATGGATAATGTGTGTCAATGATGTTGGTGAGATTTGGAGCCACCGCTAACAGATGCAGATGCACATACATTAATGCTGTGCCTTTTTCTCCCAAAAGGTGAAAGTTCTTTATTATTAATGATCCATTTTCTCTAATAAGCTAATATAAAACTCGATCACTCTTTCTTTATGCAGAATATACTATGGGCATGTACGGGTCACACAGAGAGATACTTATAATGTCCATGAAAATGTTCTTCCTTTCAATTGTCATGAAAATGAACCACTCCCCTGTTCAATGTGGCCACTGTGCCCATTTTTTCCTTTCATTTTCTTAGAAACTCTAGGCATTTTGCAGAGAAGCACACTAAATTATAAGATTGCCTCAGGAACATCCCCCTCACACTGCCCTCGCATTTCCTACTGGGATCACCACTCTAACTGCCAAGGATCCTCAGTAACTCTCAGGGCAGAGGAACTGGCAGGCAGATGGGCTACATTACATTACCTGGCATTACCAGGAATCAGACAACATGCCTAGGAGCGATATGGTACTCCTATGCCGCCCATTTTATCATTCACCAGTATAGCTTCCTAAGGGAAATGTCATGAATCTTTTAGGTTTTTAAAATAACAAAATTTTACATCAAATGAACTCTTGCTTCATCTAGCTTACAATTCTTAAACTTTGTACTGATTTAGCTTCCAACAACCTTCTTGTAAAACTAACAGAATG
>NW_012144968.1:931284-932408 GCF_000956105.1 Propithecus coquereli
TTGTGGCCAAAATATACAAAGAACTCTTAAAAGTCAACCATAAGACAATGAACAACTCATTTTAAAAGCCTACAAAAAATACGAACAGGTATCTCACCAAAGAAGATATACGTATGGCAAATAAGCATATGAAAAGATGCTCAACAAATACAGCATTAGGAAATTTCAAATTAAAACACTGCACACCTATTATAATAGTTAAAATCTCAAACAATGACAACACCTAATGCTGGGAAGGATATGGAGCAACAAGAACTCTCATTCTTTGCTGGTGGGAATGTAAAATGATACAGCCACTTTGGAAGACAATTTGTCAATTTCTTACAAAACCAAACGTGATTTCCATAGAATCCTACAATGATGCTCCTTGGCATTTAGCCAAATAAATTGAAAACTTGTATCCACACAAAAACCTGCACACAAATGCTTATAGCAGCTTAATTCATATTTGCTAAAACTTTGAAGCAACCTAGATGTCTTTGTTTACATGAATGGATAAATTCTAGTACATTCATGAAATGGGATTATTATTCAGCACTAAAAATACATGAGCTGTCAAGCTACAAAAAGACAGAGAGGAATGTTAAATTCTATTTCTAAGTGAAAGAAGCCAATCTGAAACGTCTACATGTGATGTAATTCCAACTATATGACATTCTTGAAAAGGCGCAAGTATAGAGAAAGTAAAATTTAGTGGTTACCAGGGGTTTGGAAGGAGTAAGGGATGAGTAGGTGGAACACAGAGGATTTTTAGGGCAGTGAAACTATTCTGTATGATACTGTTAATACAATGGTGGATACATGTAATTATGTATGTGCCAAAATCCATGAAATGTACAACACGAAGAGTAAATTCTAAATTATAGACTTTATTTGATAATGATGCAACAATATTAGTTAGTGAATTATAACAAACGTACCACACTCGTGGAGGATGCTGATGGTGGGGAAGGTTGTGCGTGTGGGTGGAAGGTGTCTTAGTCTAGGCTGCTGTAACAGAGTGTCATAGACTGAGAGGCTTATAAAAAGCAGAAATTCATTTCTTATAGTTCTGAAGACTGGAAGTCCAAAATCAGGCTGCCAGTATGGTTAGATTTGGGTGAGGGCCCCTTCCAGGTTGCAAA
>NW_012144968.1:933283-933564 GCF_000956105.1 Propithecus coquereli
ATTTAGGGCTCAGTAGCTAAATCTGTCCCTAGGATGCCCTCATTCCCCAAACATTGAAATAGAAGTTAAAATCGCACATACCTAAATCCTTATCAAATAAAGAAGGGCTATTTTTTTTATATTATTACATATCACTGATCTTTCTGAAGGAACTGGGCAGAGATGAACTAAAGTGCACCCAACTGAGCTGCACTCCAGAATTCTGACTGGCGTTCTGGTTATTAAGATGTAATGAGGACCGGGGTATCAAAGCGTGTTAGAAGAGTCTACTTCTTGTAGCC
>NW_012144968.1:937633-938291 GCF_000956105.1 Propithecus coquereli
CTAAAATATCCCTGATAGTAAAAAATTACATTCAAATGAACATAAAGCAATGACAGATTCATGTAGGGTATTAACATGTTAAATAATAAAACCATCGTGCAATAATCATAATTAAACAATGCAACTTTAGGAACAATGCAATTATCACATTGAGAAGCAATATAGAGATGTTATGAAACAATTTTAAAATTTTTGATGCTGTGTGATGTATATTAGTAGCCATACTCTGAGAAATTATCGGGTATCATTGAACTTATGGATAAAGCTCTCCACATGGTTCTTTAAAATCATTCTTTCCATGAGAATAAAAGTCCAAAAATTTGATGCATTGGTCTTATTCACTATGTTCATGAAAAAATTCTCAAATCAGCAGGCATTTTGTATCTTAAAAAGAGATACAGCGAGACAGTTTTTGAAATGATATTTCTGAGCACTTCAGTAGAACAAGCTGGGTAAGAAAGGCTAAGAATTTTGAATCTGGTTTTTTGCACAACCAGGAGGCCTTAACTGCCTGGTGATTTTATTAGAATCCTTTAACCCTTCCAATTCACTTTTTTTTTCAAGCTAGCTATTTTTGACACCGACATCAAGTCAGAATGCTCTGACAAAAACATTTTTGTTAGTATCCTCATAAAATGTCACTAATAATAACCTGAAT
>NW_012144968.1:941817-942655 GCF_000956105.1 Propithecus coquereli
CCAAAGTGGCTGGCAGTTGATACTAGCTGTTGCCTGAGAGCTCAGCTGGGGCTCTGAGCTGGACTGCTTATATGTAGACTCTCCAGCATGGTGGTGTCGATTGGATTACTTACATGGAAGCTGGATTTCCTGGAGCAAATGTCACCAGATAAGGAGGGGTAAACATCATGATGTTTTCTGATTTAGCCTTTGGAAGTCACCCAGCATCAAGTCTACTGCATTCTGTTGGTTACAAATGCCTTCCACAGCCAAACTGATAGACCTCCCCATCCCAGGCTTCCTCATTCTCTCTCTGTCCTTCTAAAATGTGCCTTTCTTTCCATTTCATCTCTCTTGGCCTGATTCCTTTCCACCTTTCAAGTGCTGCCTCAGTATTCTGCCTCGGTACCACATGCTTAATGCCTTTCCTGAGTCCATCATTCAGCTACTGGAGCCAGTACCTTTGTAGTTGAGTTTAGAGAGATGCTGGGTCAAATCCCAGGTCTCCTATTTAAAGACCTTGGGGAAGTTATTTAATCCATTCATGGGAAAAGCACAAATAATATGTGAAAAGCAGAACTTATGTACTTCAGAGGGTTGTTGTGAATACTGCATGAGAAAACAGCAAACATTGCCTCACACATGGTAAGTAGACAATGTCAGCTATTATTATTATCATATTTTCCTTCTCTAAAGCTCATAACACTTGATTTCTATCTATTTTGTGACCATTATAGTCTGTTCTTATGATATAACTCATGGGCTTATTTTCTGTTTTCTGCATATTCAGTTCAATGTCTTGCATGCAAGAAATACCAGGAAACATCTGTATCTTGAATATCAACTCAGAAGCCCTCTG
>NW_012144968.1:944875-945676 GCF_000956105.1 Propithecus coquereli
CCAAAGTGGCTGGCAGTTGATACTAGCTGTTGCCTGAGAGCTCAGCTGGGGCTCTGAGCTGGACTGCTTATATGTAGACTCTCCAGCATGGTGGTATCAATTGGATTACTTACATGGAAGCTGGATTTCCTGGAGCAAATGTCACCAGATAAGGAGGGGTAAACATCATGGCGTTTTCTGATTTAGCCTTTGGAAGTCACCCAGCATCAAGTCTACTGCATTCTGTTGGTTACAAATGACTTCCACAGCCAAACTGATAGATCTCCCCATCCCAGGCTTCCTCATTCTCTCTCTGTCCTTCTAAAATGTGCCTTTCTTTCCATTTCATCTCTCTTGGCCTGATTCCTTTCCACCTTTCAAGTGCTGCCTCAGTATTCTGCCTCGGTACCACATGCTTAATGCCTTTCCTGAGTCCATCATTCAGCTACTGGAACCAGTACCTTTATAGTTGAGTTTAGAGAGATGCTGGGTCAAATCCCAGGTCTCCTATTTAAAGACCTTGGGGACATTATTTAATCCATTCATGGGAAAAGCACAAATAATATGTGAAAAGCAGAACTTATATACTTCATAGGGTTGTTGTGAATACTGCATGAGAAAACAGCAAACGTTGCCTGACACATGGTAAGTAGACAATATCAGCTATTATTATTATCATATTTTCCTTCTCTAAAGCTGACATTTTATTTCTATCTATTTTGTGAGCATTATAGTCTGTTCTTATGATATAACTCATGGGCTTATTTTCTGTTTTCTGCATATTCAGTTCAATGTCTTGCCTGCAAAAAATACCAGAAAACA
>NW_012144968.1:945726-946341 GCF_000956105.1 Propithecus coquereli
CTTCCAAGCCCTTGCTCATCATTGGAGGTGGTGATGACAACAAAGATGGCAGAGCTTGGAATAGGAAGTAGGATTTGGTAATTGGAGTTCTGGATCCTGTTATTTTCAAATGCTCTTAGGCATATTTTCAAATACTTCAGTCTGGTCAGACTCCTTATTGCTGTAAAAAAGCATGAAATTCTTATTTAAATACTGTGAATGTAGTCTCCTGGATGGACTGACTGCCTTTCTTCCCTGCCTATCCAAACACTAGACCTTGTTTTAAAAATGACATCCACAGAAAGCATCAAGTTTTCTCTAACTATTTCAACCTTTATTGAGTTCCCTCTCTTCTGAATTAACACCCTTATAATATGTATAATTTATTCCATAAAATATATATTAATTAATCACTCATTTAAACATCAAAATCTGATATCACCTTAATTTTTTATGTGGACCAATCAATACCACATTCAATAATTATTTATTATGCATCCGATGTGCAGTAATCAATACAGATACTCACTATACATTAGGTGTACAAGAAAGACATGGTCTATGCCCTCATAGAACTTACAGTATTAATAACATAATTAAAATTATAAGAATCGTAGAGGTGATATACAAGGTGCT
>NW_012144968.1:948768-952848 GCF_000956105.1 Propithecus coquereli
TTGACAAATAAGACAAATGAGTTGAAAATTGGCTATAAAAGCTGACTCACTCCACTGATTTGTTTCTCTTTCCTAATATATAAGTTCAGGATTTCTGTATAATACTCTCTTTACTTTCTTGTCAGATTTGATATCTCACTCACTTCATGGATAGAGATTGTTCAGACAAGCCCATGGACTTCCAAAATTGATTCAAAACCTTTTGAGGTCAAAAAAGATACTGAGAAGAAATGATCTGTAGGCCAGATACAGTGGCTTATGCCTGTAATCCCAGCACTTTTGGAGGACAAAGTGGGAAGATTGCTTAAGGAGAGGAGTGAAAGATCAGCTTGGGTAACATAGCAAGACATGGCTCTACAAAAAATGCAAAAATTAACCAGGCATGGTGGTGCACGCCTGTAGTCCTAGCTGCTCAGGAAGTTGAGGCAAGAGGGTCCTCTGAGTCCAGAAGTTGGAGGCTGCAGGGAGCTATGATAACACCACTACACTTCACACTTCAGCCTGGATGATAGAGACAGACCTTGTCTTGAAAAAAAATAAAAAAAGAAGTGATAGGCAGGAAAGTGATCAAGTGATGACCCACCCTGGGAGCAGAAGGCATCTTGCCATTAACAAACTTGGAAATAGAAATCACTTTTGGTTTTGAGAACTTTTCCCGAAGTTTAAGTTGATAGGATCACTACCTTGGATGCCCTATAAAAGTGTAACTGTTATTCAACTCCTTCCTTCTTTCTCAATTAAAATCAAAATTAGTTCTGCAAGTTAAACTCCAGGGAAATCAAGGAGGTGGGAGGGGGGAGGAGGGAATGGGTACAACACACACTACTTGGTGATGGGCACACTTATAACTTTGATGCAAACTGTACAAAAGCAATTCATGTAACCAAAATATTTATGCACCCACAATATTCTGAAATTAAAAAAAAAAAGAACAGGAAATGGATGAGCAAAGGGTTGTAAAGACAAGCTGGGATCAGTTCAGAGTGGATCTTGAACATCAAGCTAAGTTTTGACTTTATTAAACAGATAACAGAGCCATTAGCAGAGTTCTATACAAGGTAGACAAATCTAATGTCCAGTATGGGTTGAACTAAGGGATTATAATGAGTCTGAAGAGCCTCCTCTTTGTAATATACTCTAAGAAAGACATCATGGCTATAAGATTAATGATACCTATAAGGCCCATCTGAATATCTCACAGGGCCAATATATGTGCCACTTAGTAGTTTGATGTAACCTGGCCTGGAACTTTCCAACTTTGGCCTGAGGATTTTCAGGAGACAAGACCACCTTAGCACAGATGCAATGCTCAGTAACTTTCAAACAAAACTTACCATTAGAAGAATAACTTAAACTTCCTTCCTGAAAGAAGCACCTGATAACTGACCTTAACTGAATACAGATATTAAAAAGGAGAAGGACCCCCGAAACTCTGAGAATTGTTACTTAGAGTGGGAACCCAAAAAGTATGTATAAAACGTAATGTGTTTAATGGAAAACTTAAATAGTGATCATAAAGCCAGTAAAATAAAAGCCACAGCAGTCTGGAAAGTATAGAAGTCTTAAATCTAACTCCGGAGCACAGACAGCTACAGACACCGGAATTCCTATCCCCCCTGAAAAAGACAAATCTACCCACCTCCCCTATCTCTGCAGATGTTGCTCACTTCCCCTGGAAAAATCCTCTATAAAACCCAAGGCTTTCCCCTCTCTTATGGTGGACGCTTTTTCGGCCTCCACCCATTGGCACCCAGATGCTCAAAATAAACAGCAGTTTGCTACACCTCAGGCTTTGTGTACCTCCCTCCCAGCCCCGGACTTAACAAGAATACCGTCTGGATGGAGACACTCCCAGGCAGACAGTCAACCGATATGCTGACTGTATCTGTCCCATGCCACCTGCCTGCCCCTGCTATCTGCCTTGCAAAAGCACTGCCAAAATAAACTGCTTGTGCATCAGACGGTGTCTTTGATGTGAATTGGACTAAACAGGAGAAGTCGCTCCTGGGGAAGCTGGTTAACTAAGACCAATCAAGACCCCTGAACACAATATCCGTGTTAGTGTAAGGGGTTGTTTTGTTTTGTACTTTGCTTTCCTTTTAAATAAATATTTACTGAAGGCAATTCAGAAAACACAGATAAATAAAAAATGAAAAATAACCTCTTGTTTGCTATTATCTCCTCCCCTAATTTTCCTTAAAAATAAAAACAAAATACGCTTTGAAAAAAAAATTAGTTCTGTGGACCCTCTCCCTAGGTCCCGTGTTTTGTAACTACTATAAATCTCACACAAACATATACACACACCCATTTAAATCAACGTGCTGAATCTTGAATTTTGAAACCCTAGACATTTCACTCTTCCACCACAGTGGGAATCTGTCCCCACCACCATTTCTTATTTTACAACACATCAATTCTTTTGGTTTAGCCAGGAAGCATAAGAGCAGTAAATTACCCCCATCAGCTTGAAAAAAAGTTAATGACACTTCCCAGTGTGTTTGTTCAATCCACAGCTCTTGATTTCATCTTCACATGTTGAAGTATAGAAAAAAAAATGGCCCTATTTTTATTAATACTTAGTACTATAAATAGCAACATGGACATTTCTATGTCACTAAAAGCAACTTTTTAAAAATTCCACATCCTTATGTATATCTAAGGCTGTAGTTTATCCACCAAGAAAATCTTGCTTTGAAAGACATAGCTCTTTTAACAAAACCTGTAAATCCATTCTTAACACATCCAAAGCTATCTGGACTGAGTTCATTCTAAGTGATTGCTAAAGTGGCATCTCCATGTACAAGTGCCACCGTCATATTCTCTGTATTCCCACCCCAAATCATAAGGTGGGAATAGAAAAAAGGGCTTGAAGGATAGATTTCTTTCTTCCTTTCCCTTCCCATTGCATTAAAAGTCATTTTTATACATAAAATGTATATTGAGCTTTAGTGTTGTGAAGAAAGCAGAAAATGGGTTTATCTTTTATTTTAACAGCTGTCGAACCCACTAATGTTCAAAGAATTGCCCATATGTATGTCTGGAGACCATTATACAGTCAGAATCACATTGAAGAAGTATGTTAAAGCTGGTAGAATAAGTGAAGTTTTATTTGACTTACTTCAACTAAATCTGCATTTTTAAGACTTCGGGAGTTCATAGGTAAAATTGTCCCAGAGATTAAATTGTCTTTCAAATTTGATTTTAGTCTTATTCTTGAAATTGTTTTTTGTCTTGAGTCTAAAGACTAAAATACCACTGTATACATTATGTATGCAGAGTTTTCCATTTGTTTGTTTATTAAAAAAAAAAGCATAGCCTGAAAGAAATAAACTGAGTTAGTGCTGATTGAACAGTTTTGGGAAACTTCTAGATGCTGAAGTCATGATTTAAAAAAATTACAGATAAATAAATTCTCTTCCATCCAAATGCTCATCCTCTTAAACGAATAAGTAGATTATAACTTGTTAAATTTAGGTTTACACTAAATAAAAATGACCAAAGTATGGATGGCTTGTTGTATTCTGTACCTTTTCTTTATCTCTGTATGATTAAAATCATTTTGGAAAAGAAAAAGAGCATCATATAGTTTCTACTTACTTTCAGCTTACCTGTAGCTCAATGACTCCATTATGTATGTGTTTAAAAATCACTTTGTCTTGGCTTCACATAAATGTTCAACGTTTCTTTCCAGAGCCTATTAAAGGGAAAGAAGAGAAGGTTCCAGTTTCTCTAAAAGAAAAAGGTAATAATGTATAATGAAATGTGAAACCACATTGATCTGCCTTTTGCATATTCAGTTATTTACAACAAGGTAATAAATCATTTCTTTTTCAGGCTCTCAAAACCATAGCTTTCATATGCCATCATATGTTTCAGAGCAAAGGAAAAAAGGATTTATTTCCCATCACCAAATACTAAATTGTATCATGAAACAACAAAGGAAAGAGTAGCTATGTCAGAGTTACTGTAAAAACTTTAAAGTTGTATGCTATTCTGATTCCATGGGTCTGTAATGAAATGGGGGAAACTGAATTTTATAAATATACAAAGGAGAATCTTAGGAATAGCCATGGAAAA
>NW_012144968.1:952898-954013 GCF_000956105.1 Propithecus coquereli
AGCAGCTAAGTGGTTGCCTACATCCATCAGTCTCTCATATATTCCACCTGTATGTATACATCCAAACTCATATTGAAGCAATTCTACAATTCTAAAACCAGCATTATTATAGGGAAATAATTTGTAGCCACATGTACCGGAGTAGTGATAACCAGGAGTAACTTAGGCATTCAGAGCAACATTATTAGGCTTGTGTCTATGTAAGGCGATATAGAGAATTCTAGGGATGATTGTTCCAAAGAAAAAGAGCAAGAGAAAGATATGTCTTGCTGACTTTTGCTGCTGGTTCAGTTATTGACTTTCCTGGACTATTGGATTCACTAAGCCTTCTCAACACACCCACAGGGGCATGGCCCTGCTTATGTGGATTTGACTACCTAGAAACCAGAAATCCTGTTATTCACCCACATTACTGGTCCTTGTGGCATTCACCCCTACCCCATACCACTTGCTTCTAACTGCTGTGCTGACTCATTTGAGGATGGAAGATTCACCTAGGGACTGAGAAACTGCAAACTGAACCCACATGAGCAACACAGAAAATAAGTAATTTCTCCTTCTCTGAGAATACAATGGTAGCACCTTTAGGTTCTTCTGCTATTGGAGTAGTATGATGGGGCATGAGAATTATTGACTAGTTTGTGTCTCGGGCCTGTGTATGTTTGGATATCATGCCAGAGGATTCTCAACAAAGCATATTTTCCTTATATCCTGATGCTCAAGACGATGCACCTGTTGACCACCCCCTCCCGCCTACTTCTCTTTGTCTTCAACACATTTTTCTTTGGCCATTCCCATTCATCAGCCCAAAGCTAGAGCAAAGGTTGTGGTAATTTGTCCGTGGACTTTGAAACTGATGCTCAATGATGCTGATGCTATACTCTACCATGGGTGTTCACCCAGTTCATTACGGCCTTTGTCTCTGTGGCAAACCTGAAACCATCTTCCCATTCCTGTGTGAATTTTTTCTCCATTGCAGCCTTTTTGCTCAGATAATTTTGACTAATTTCCACTTTGTGTACCAGCACCATCAAATACTTTGTAGGCCCTGATAATCAAGATTCATAAATTTTCCTGTAGGCTCTTGGACAAATGCAATGAAACCACCATATTTA
>NW_012144968.1:958224-960868 GCF_000956105.1 Propithecus coquereli
TTCAGATATAATAGAATCCTAAACAAATTTTATAGCTAGGAGGAACTTAGAGATAAACTGTAGTTCAATTCTTAGTCTTATAGATAAATAAAACCTGAATAGTCAAGAACCTTTCCAAAGATTGTATAGTTTGCAGCAGAGACAGCATTAGAACATCAATCCCTAAATCAAGCACTGTGCTTTCTAACTTACCTGTTGTGCCTCTGGTCTTCCCATTGTGATAGGTGTGAAGTAAGGTGGATTCTGATAAGCCATACTTCAAATTGTGTCCCCAAAACATGAGTAAATACATTTAATCTCTAACTAATCCAAGTACATTCTGTGGGGAGAGCATTGTGCTCAGAATTGTCTTTTATTTCTTGGACATAATGTCAAAATGAACATTATACATTTTCGTTGTACCCATATTAGTGAACCCTTGAAACCACAGAAGCCATAAAATGTACCTACTACAGTGAATGTTAGAAACAGAGCCTGCTTCAGGAGAAGATGTGGATAAACTGTTGCCCAATGGAGGGAGACTTAGTGGTAAAACTTTCAGCTTACTTGCATTTTTTATTGAAAAAAGAAAGCATTCTGGTGCATTTATATACGCATTTGTTGGAGTTGGGAGCAATATGGAGAACAGCGGGAAGGGAAAGCTGACAGAGTGATCAGTCAGAGAAATGAAGGATGCATGGAGAGCCCCCATTAGTCAGTGTAGTAGTGTATAAAAACAATACCCTTAAGTCATATTTTTCTAATTTTGCAATTAATATTAAATTAAACAAAATTGTTATTTAATGAAACATAAGAGCATGCCATGATTTTTTCTCAGCTCACATATGTACTTAATTTTTTAAGAAGCATTTAAAGCAACATGACTCCAAACCTATTAAAGCATTTATGCTTCATTTTAGAATATCATACCTATCGTACTCTATTTCTATCAGTCCATATGGTAGCGGTTACTTTGGCACTACACACAATTTTATTATTTTGGCGAAATGTAAATTAGGATGTTTTACCTTGCAATAGAATTCATACATGTTATGTTAACTGTCCAATAGGCAGGTAAATATTACTACATTTTATTATTCAATGTATGAATTTACCTAAACATTAATTTTTTAAGTAAATTGTAGATTTCTTTAACATGATCTCTTTGTTGATTGGCTTGGTCATTTACCTAACAATTTAAGGTGAAATAATCAGATACCATTAAGTAATTTAATCACATAAGGATGCTGTATTTCCTTTGCCAATATAAGGTAGAAATATCACAAATGAGGAACAGGTAGGGATTTTATACATTTCTACATTTTTATTAAGGAAGTTTAGTTTTTGTTCATTTTAGTCTTTGGTCACTGTAAATATGTACTCAAGAATCTTCTCTCTCTTCTCCTTCCAAATATCTTCTTTGCATAATCCTACACCAGGTAGATAGTCTAGCACCAGTCAGTTCATGGTCAGAGATAACAGTGATGGGGACAGGGGCAACATATATAATATTGAAGAAGATGCATTATTTTTCAGTTAAATCTTCATTTCACTACTACTGCATTTTTACTTCATCGGACCATTTTCTTCCTAATTTTAATGGGAAGTATGAGTAGATAAGGATTTGTATAAAAAGTTAATAAATGCAATCACCAGAACAATTACTTTAAATTGTATTCCATTATTGTTACTATTATTATTATTTGAGGAATTGAGCTTTCAAATTATTATCAGGACATTTAATCAGTTATCTTTATTTCCCCATTTAAAATGGCAATGATTTCTCCTAGATATGTACTAGAATATTAGTGGTATTTCAAAATATTACACATTGAAATTCTTTTTTTCCAAATAACCAACTAAAATTCAGACCTGTGTTTCTTTTAACAAAGGTAGAACCATATTCTAATTTATGTTCTTAAATCTCATTATATATAAAAAAAAAATCTCCTTTTGAGTTAAAATAAAAATATTGTTCAGGACACAGGACCAGAGATTCTGATTCAGTAACTATGCAAGATACAAGGAATTTGGCTTTTTAAATTCTCTTTTTCTAGGAAAATGAAGTATATATATTCAAGATTTGAAGTCTCTTCTCTTCTCCAATCCTTAAAATAAAAGATAAAATGTAAATGGTTAAATTTTAAAAGGCATAGCCATGTGCAATCAGGAGGAAAACATATAACTAGATGAAAAACAGAATATAAAACAAAGTAGTGAGTTAAAATCAAGTTGTCTGGATGCCTCGGCTCTGGCTCCTTAAACAGAATTGCTGACCGGGAGTTGTACTCTCAGGCAATAATGTCAATTGGAATAAGTGTGGATTTTAAACAAATCTGACTATAATTAACAGATACTAAAGTGGGGCCCTCATTCAAGAAAAGAAGCTGAAACACTGTTGGTGTGAATAGTTCTCTGGGCTACAGTTAATGGGAAACTGCAGACTCAGGAAAACTGAGGAAGTAGGCTCAGCCCCTCACCTAGGACCTGAAACAAGTCACCTCCTGGAACAGTGACTTGTTCAGGAATATCCCTACTAACACTATGTAGGGAAGGCATCTACAGTCATCAAAGTAAACATTGGACTAGAGGCCCAGAGTGAGATTAGGGCCAAGAGAAGGAACCACATCACCACAATTCAAAAGTAAAAATTAATAAAAAAAAA
>NW_012144968.1:962961-964311 GCF_000956105.1 Propithecus coquereli
GCCACGGCACTCACTCTAACCCGAGCAAAAGAGTGAGACTCTGTCTCAAAAAAAAAAAAAAAAAAAAGGAGAGATTAGCAAAACTCCTGAATACAAGATCAATCTGCTCAATTTACAAAAACAATAGTATTCTTAAACATCAGCAATGATTAATTTGAAAATATATTGGTTAAATGGATCCTATTTGCAATAGAAACAAAATCTATAAAATTACAAAGAATAAGTTTATCTAAATAATCACAAAATTTTCATATAGAAAATCATAAAACATTTTTTTAAATCCATTTCAAAAGGCCTGAATAAATGAAGAAAAATTTCCTTTTTGTATCTGGAAGGTATCATTTCCCTCTAAAGTAATATATAATTCCAATAAAAATACCAACAGTATTTTTAAAGTAGAACATGATAATATTTTCTAAAATTTTTTTTGAAATTTAAAAAGACAAGGATGAAAAATTTTTTTAAATGAATAAGGTGAACTTGCTTAACCAGATATAGTTATTTATTATAAAATTAATTAAAACAATATGTAATTAGAACAGGTATAGGAAAACACATTGAGAGAACATAATAGTGATCTCAGACATGAAGCCCTGCATGTGGGAAAGTACATTAAATGACAGATGGGTCATTGGGAAAATAAATGGAAAACCATATCTGCTTCTGATAAAGGAAAAAAATTTAAATTCCATCTGTATCTTTGTATAGAAAGGAATTTAAGATATCTTCAAACCTTGATGATAGAAGACAATATTCAAACATTCAGGAAAAATGGAGGAGAATGTATATATGTATATACAGTTTTTGGTTAGAATAGGATTTGTTAAGACAGAAAGAACAAATTCAAAAGAGAATGATTAGCCACATATTAGGAAAATATATTGCAGTGCACGTAATGAACAAAGAATAAATAGCAGATGATATTTTTAAAATCTATAGATTTTATTTTGAAAGCTACAGTAAACACTTGAAATGGTAAATTTGTCAATTTATATTTATTTTTAAAATAGCTAATTGAACAAATGCCCAAATAATAAATTTATAATCATTGAAAAATGTGGATTGATACTCGTAATCAATATCTCTTTGCTAATTTATAATCTGGACTGACTAATGTAATTTATTTCCATGACACAATGAAAGTCAAATAGATGATAGGGAAACAATAGCGAGAATCTATCTAAACTGCATAAAATTTTTTAATAGGACATTTATGTAACCCCCATGTTAATATTAGTATTATGTATAGATAACAGTTTTATGTAACAGTAGAAGAAAGATTACTTATCAGAAGAAGAAAGAATACTTATCAGAATTCAATATCATGGATTTGATAACATTTTAGAATAT
>NW_012144968.1:964361-965926 GCF_000956105.1 Propithecus coquereli
AAATTAATAAAAATTTACAATATTATGGAGAGATTTTAACATATCTTTATCAAAAAATGACATATAACTAGATAAACTTTTTTTGAAAGATTAATGAAATGTACAAACTTCAAAGAAAATGGGCTACAGAAGGGAAGAAAGAGAGATAAAGAGAAATAGAGAGGGAAGGAGAGAGGGAGAGAGGAAAAGAGGAAGAGAAAGAAAGAGAGAGACTACAAAAAGAAATATTAGAAGGAAAAAGGGCATGTAGCACTTTACAAATAAAATAGAAATTTGTAAATCATAAGTGAATATAATACTGAACTTTAGCTAAATATGTCTAAAATTTAGATGAAATGGGTAATTTCTAAGGATTTCTAAGTGCCCCAAACATATTAAAAATATAAAAAATTTAACAAACTGGAAATTGTTGTCCCCAAAATGGCACTAACTAGTTATATAGACAAGTTTTGATATGTTGGGGAAATGGTTTCAGATAACAAAATAAGAAGGAAATTTACCAACATTGTTATATGTTGATAATACAATCATCATGTCAAAGAAAAATTGCACCAGATATTTAAAAATGCAAGAAAGAGTTTATTCTCTAAAACTATTACAATAGGGAAGCGAGATTAAACTCAACTCATTGAAACAAAAGGCCATTGAAAAAGTAGTGGAGGGTGTTAGGGAGGTAGTTGATCATGGTGATTAGGCCTTCTTTGTTTGCTAATTGGCACTTATCAAAGTTAGGCTACCTCTCACCTCCCCCAGGGACTGGAAGTTAGAGTCCCCAATTTTTTCAATGATTACATGTTAAAAGGATGGTCTTTGAGGAAGACATTCCTGGATTGTAAAAGAGGCAAAAGGCTGGGAAAAGATTTATTTGCATTGCAAAGGTACAGAGAATGAATTTGCAATTATAACTTCTCTAAAGAATATTCTCCAAGAAAAAGAAAGTCGGGAGCCTAAAGTCAGGAAGAAACATGTCTAAAATTTAGTTGGCTGAAGGCAATGGTAAGACTATCTTGATCAATGATAAACAAAATAGTAAAAGACAAATTAGGAAAGAAAATCTCTTGCCCCCTAAACATTTGTACCCCCATAATATGCTGAAATAAAAAGAAAAGAAAATCCCAGCTAACAATATAATGCAAAAAATCTTAGAAAAGTAGTAATTTAAGATCTTCATAAGAGATCATGACTTCATTCGTCACAGCAAAATTATCAGTGATATCAACCATAACAACAGATTAAGAAAAAATTTAAGCCATTTCCATAAATTAAAAAAGTGTTTATTTTCTAAAACCCAGCATTAATTCATCACAAATTTCTGGTAAACAAGATAATAAAAACATTTTAAAGCTCAAAACCACAGTTCTCTCATCATAAGCATTTTCATTTAAGTCAAGAACATATCAAAAATATCATTCCTATGTCAACATTGTATCAAATACAGCACCAATGGGAAAAAGGTCCAAGAATTGAAAAAGGTTAGTCAAAGCTGTTTTATTTGCAGAAGATCATCTCCATAAAAATTCCAAGTTTATCTACAAATTGTTAATATAAATAGGAGAGGCCGGGCG
>NW_012144968.1:967401-976584 GCF_000956105.1 Propithecus coquereli
TATGTAACAGTAGAAGAAAGATTACTTATCAGAAGAAGAAAGAATACTTATCAGAATTCAATATCATGGATTTGATAACATTTTAGAATATATGAATATAATTCAAAATTAACATATTAGAAGCCAGATGAATAGAAATGAGATGCACTGAGATGAAACGGGACACTGAGATGGGATACCGAAAGGGACCATCTTAGGATATAAGATCGTAAGTCTGGTTTATAACATGCTGCGTTTGTGGTACTTTGAGGACATTCAAGTAGAAATGTAGTCTTGGCAGCTGGCTAGTTAGGTGAGAGTTTCAGAATAAAGATTGGGGTGGGAGATATACTTATGGTGTATGTTGGCCTGTGTATGGAATTTGAAGATGTGGGTGCACACGGATGAGTTTTCCCATGGAAAGAGCCAAAGGTGAGAAGAATAACATTCCCAGTAAAGTTAGTAAAGAGTAAAGTTAGGACTGAAACTTGAGGAACCCAGAACATTCTTCTTAGCATGAGAGCAACCAGACAACTTAGGAGTCAATGCTAGTAATCCATCTGCCTGCTTTTTCTTGCTAGAAATTGGTATTTATGCATGTTCTGTTGTCACCAGTTTTTGTATCATATTCCAAAGGTCCCAGTGTTGGTTATCAGCACATTTTGATGCTGATTTATCCAGATACAAACCTATGGGGAAAACCTAAACAATTTATTGAAGGAGTATATATTATATGGTCTGCTTTTATGAGAAAGAATCAAAGACAGTTGGTCTCAGAGATTTATCCCGAAAAACACCTTTCAGAATATATTAGTTCAACATATATCAGTCTAAAGTCAACCATTATTCCTATCTTGCTGTATCTAGTAACCACAAATATTCCGATGTCCAATGTTTAACATAAAATATTGAGTTTTCTCTTAAAAAATCCAATTTTAATGTTAGTGCTCTGATTCTTATAAGGATTTATTTGTTACTGATAATTGTAATAAGAAAACCCAATTAATCTATGTATTTAATTTATCATTTTGATTTTTTAAATTTTTCTAATAATATTGAAATTCATATATGTCCTTTTTGCTCATGGTATTGTCATCCTCTAATAAATATGAGAACTTGTTTAATATTTTTAAAATCTAATACTTGGTCTAGAATATTCAATTTAGTAACAAGCATTAATATTTTAATTTTTGTGTATATTTTGTTTTTTGTGGCTTGTTTCTAATTTAATTTGTTGGCATGATTTAATTCTGTTTTGAAGCAATTTAAGAACAAAATATTATGACTATCATGTTAACAGTGAAGAGATCGATGCCCAAAGATTAAATGATTACCCAAGATTTCTATGCTGGATTAGCTGCTTAGTATTAGATTTAAGAGCCGCTAAAAATATTAATAATCTTACTGTCCTTTTTTTCAGGATTAGAAAATACTAGCAAATCTTATCCTAATATGTAGTCAAAGTTTGTCTTTGTAATAATTTTTTGTATTTTCTAGCAATGTAGGAAAGTTACAGGTAATCTGTTGATTAATAAAAGACCATTAAGGATTCTATAGAATAAAATGTCATAAATACCTTTAAAAATCCATGGTTACTCATTTTCTGAAGAATTGCTAAAGTGAAAATGGAGCCCTTAACAGTAGCATTTTCACTTTAAGCAGCAATTTATAGCCTAACACTTTTTTTGTTGTTCCCATCATGCCAAAACACCAAGTTGATTGGATGGAAAGATTACATGTTAGTAAGAAAAGTGGTTGAGGGTGCCAGAATTTTCTCTACAAGCATGGGGGTTACAAAAGTAATGTACCCAAGCGCTCTGAATTTTTATTTTCTTTATCCAAAAAGTTAATGTACAACTACAACATGTGTACAACTATATGTATATGAAATATATGTGCAACTATAAGTGTAAAACTTCAATATTTTTTCCTTGGCATTCTTTCCATGTAAGCCCTCATTAAAAGGGCCAGAGTAGAAAGGAGAGAATGGCTCACTGTCACTCTGCAAGCCCCATTTTCTTGTCACTCTAAGCTAACTTATGCAAACGTTGTAATATGCTTCTCTCATTGAGGGGAATTTTTTAAAATATCACAGCAAACACTTTCATTTTTCCCACCCAATTTTTTACTTTCTAGAGAAGAGAGTCTTGCTATGTTGCCCAGGCTGGCCTCAAACTACTGGGCTCAAGTGATCCCCCTGCCTCAGCCTCTCAAGTAGCTGGGATTACTGGCATGTGCACTGTATCCAGCTCCTGTCCATTAAAAAAATTAATGTATTATTTTTTCATATAAGATTATTTATTATTTTTACATATTTGAACCAGATATAATATGACCCATACTTAAACCTGTGATCTTTTATTAACCTAACTAATTACTCTTGCTTCAAATTAAAGAAAATCAATTCTGGTGCCCAGAGAAACAAGTGAGAGTCTCTAGTTAGTGACTCTCCCTTGATAAAGAAAAACCAAAGAATGTCTGCTTCATTTACATTGGCAAGTGATTTTTTTGCACAACACTCTGAGCCAGTCAATTGGCTCATTAGTTTAAATATATCCAACCAGCTGCCCTGCCATCTTCAAATAACATCACAGGGCCCTGTTATGACTGACTGTTCTTTGTATGACCTACAATATATCTAGCCACCTCCAATTATATCTTACCTACTTAAATGCATACCCTTCACATCCGGACACTTCAGGGAAGGGAAGAATAATGAGTCACATATAAGTAGACATAAAAGAAAGAATAGATAAAAGCAGAGTGACACTATCAGGAATGTGGTACATTGTATTTAGCATATACAAAAGACAAAGGATCATGAAAATGAAATGATGATGGAATGAGGGAGAGAGACAATGTATGCATTTATTCTGTGCTGCAAAGAGAGAATGCCCTCTGGCCCATTTTATGTTTTTAGTGTCCACTCAGAAAACGTTTTCTCTGAGCACCAAACTTTTGTGGGAATCTTACCAAGAAAGGATCGCAGAATCGGGATTTAGGCATAAAGCAATGAGGCATGCATTAAGCACTTGCATTACAAACTGGAGACATTTTAGAACTATGCCCACAGAAACTTATAAAGCAAATCGTTTTTCTTATTGACCTAATGGGGATGAGAAGTGTGAGAGAGAGAAAGAGACAGAGAACTTGGGTGTGTAGGGAATGTATTTGTGTGTGCGTTTTTGTTGGGGGGTGCATAGGTATTACGGAAAAAACACTGTATTCATAAGCTTGAAACTCTAGCTTCTGGTTTGAAACAACCAGCTATAAACTAATTAATTCATTTAGCCATTCTGAATAGTTTTAAGAAACTGAAACAAATTAAATATAAAAACCTGAAGATAACGTGCAGCAGTGTTCAATATCTGGTGGGTCACTTCTATTGTGTTTTTTCACCCACATAAGTGTTTTAGATAATGAGACACATACTCCACTTTATATTTTGTTTAACAAACTAAAAGTGAACACTAAAAATTTGATTTTCCTGTCATTTTAAAACATTTTAATTTTTTATATCAATAACAATTTTTGAGCATTGATATATATTGTATGATGTTCAAGGGATATTCTAGGCACTGAGCTCCACAAACGAACAAGACAAAAATCCCTGTCCTCAAAGATCCCACAAGACAGTGAAAAAGAAGTTGGTAAAAATGAAGAGTGAAGCAGCCGTCAGTGCTACCTTCAATAGGCATACCAAATTTTTAGCCCAATCAATGGATATCTATTATTTAGATATTAGTTCATGAGTGCTCAGGAAATATCTGTTAAATTATTCAGTCTGATCTTGGCCACAAATTCATGAGACGATTGTAATTGCTTCCATTTCAAAAGGTGAGAAAATGGAAATTTATAGAGTTTCAGAGGCTATACATTGGATCTTTTAGTTAATAAATAAAGGAGATAAATTTCAAACTGAGGAATTTTTTGCTCAATTGAGTTTTTGCTTGTTTGTCTGTTTTTCTTCAATTGAAGTGCAAAAATGATCTCTGCAACTCCTTGATGAATTGGATAAGGTTGAGCAATCATTTAAGAATGCTATCACCTTGCCTCTTTACTATGCATGGAAGAATTCCTCAATTCATGAACAAAGATGATACTAATTTAGAAAGGCAATCAGGGAAAATGGGAGCATACAGAATGCATGAAGCATCGAAACCATATGGACAAAGTTAAATAACAGGAAGGAAAATGTTAAACAGTCAATAGAATATTGAAATAAAGAAATGTATACACAGATAAGATGAAAAGTTGTGGAGCTGGAGATGTCAGTGTTGGTTCACTTTGTGATGTCACCCAATCTTGGGGCAGTTTCTTCTTTTGGAAGTCTATATAAGCTGAAGAAGTTCTAAATCAAATTCAAAGTCAGTCACATTTTGTCTTTGTCACAGTTATATTTATCTGGAACACAAAACAATGTGTCCACAACAGATGAAATCAAATGCTACCTAGTGTAGCATATTTGAGTCTTTGCAAAACAAGTATTATTCTTAAGGCACATGCAGGAAAAGACATAAATGATAAAAATTCAGTGAGGCTTACCCCAAATTTGAAATATTGAAGTCAAGATACTTGGAGTGACAGTAGTTCTACATCTTATCCAATAAGGCCTCATGCAGAAAACAGAATGTGGAAATATATGAGTGTTGTGTGTGTGTGTGTGTATGTGTGTGTGTTGCATCTTATTTGTTTTTAAATAACATAATTGGGACCATAATGAAGTTGTGTAGGTGTGTGGTGTTGGTAGTAGTAATAGCAGTAGTAGCAGTAGCAGTAGCAGGTTTTCATCGAAAAGTCCAAATGATAACTCAAATGATGTAAAAACCATGGGTTTAGAATAAATGTATGAATGTTGCTTATAGTAAACATAACTTTGTTTTATTTAAAATACACAGTTTATTTAAAATATGTTAGATAATATAAGAAAAATAATTTAAAATATTAACGGAATGGCTACCATGCACATTTGCTTTGCACCTGGCACTGTTCTAAGCACATCATGTGTACTGTTTGATCTAATTTTCACAGCAATCTTGTTTTTATTAATGTGAAAATTGAAGAACTGACAGTGCCTTGCCCAGGTCACACAATTGCCTGAGGTAGATCCAGAACTCACTTCTGGCAGTCTGACTTTAGATCTGTGTCCTTAGCCACCATGCTTTTCAGACTCCCTCATACTACTAAAATTCACTAGGCTAACACTGCTAATGTTTCTTTGCATATTTTACAGGAATAAGATTTGTGACCTGGTTTTAAATGTAAAATCTTCCATGTCATTAAATATTGAATACTACTCCAAGAGTGTGAAAGATAATTATCAATTTTTTATCAATGCTCAGTCTATTTATTTAGCTTTACCAGCTCAATTTAAGAAACGAATTCATATGATTCATGATTTAATGACTGGCTTAAAAAAATAGAAACCTCCATGACTATATTATACATGCTAATTACAGTCTTAATCACTGTTAGCAATTTGTCTAGGTAATATAACCTAGGTAAACATACCTATGAGATATATAACATGGTTTGCTGTATAGTGTTTATGTATGAAATGCTTAAAAGCTTTTATTTCTAGCTGTAGCAAAATAGTTCCAGTGCTTAAGTGCTTAGAGCTTTGGAATTGGAAAAACATCAGGATTTAAATCCCAGTTGTACCGCTTTCCAGAGAGTATGTGCTTAGACAAATTATTAAGCCTCAGTATCTGTAAAGTGCGTCTAATAATAATATTTACCTCATAGGAGTGGTATATGAGGATTATATAAGGTAATTTGTCTTTTTTTTCCACAAATATTTATTGAACCCTATTCTGTGCAAAACACTAAGCACTAGTGTATAGAAAAGAAAATAAAAATCCATTCCAGGACTCATGAAGTTTATATGCTACTGGGGTTTGAGAGATAACAAATAAATGAACATTTAATATTATATAAATAAAATATAGATAATGCACATAATACATTTTGCTTAGTGACTACCATGTGAAAATTGCAAAATTTCATTGTTGCAAAAAATAATAATTATGATGTTTTATTACAAATATAAGGTCCCTACATGTTTAGGAAACAAATGTGATAATGATAACAAAATAAAGTGATAAAAAAATTCAATGATACTCAGCTTCTACCTTGCAAAATATTTCAAATTCTTTTTAGAGTGCCGATTCTTAGGACTTACATATTGAGTGAATTTCTTTCTTTTTGTTTTATGAAGACAAAACAGAGACTCCTAAACAGAGTTGGTCTCTGCTTAAACCCTTTCCTGACAAGCACTTGCATGCTCAAGTTTTGGTCTGCCTGCTCTACTTGAAAACACTGTTGATGACATTGAAAAATCATTAATGAAGCTCCCCTCCCCAGGCCCGTCAGCAATTTACATTTCATAAATGAAATCAACAGCCTGGAAAAGTCAGTGCTGCATATGAAATGACAGGCTGTCTGGCTCAACAGCTCAGCATGGGGATTTCTTGATTCCATGTTTCTGCAATGTTTATATGTGGAGCCTCAAATAAAGGGCTCCGATGGCAAACGTGTATAGAAACTAGATGTTTTATTATTATACAACACTAAACTGTTGTAGGAAAAAATTAGACAGTAAAGATGAAGTGAAAAATAAAGGCTCCCCTTTCCCTCTTTCTGGCTTGTAGGACCAATCGAGAGCATTAACCACAGATTTTACTTTCCTGAAGTGTCTCATTGAAACCTTTTGACTAAACTTTAAAAATACTTATGTATCATATTTATATTGTCATTATTTTTATATGACCTGAAACAGGTCCTAGTTAGGAACTGAATTCTTATATGACTCAAAATTAAAGACTTCACTATCAATAGAAATGCCATCTACAAAGTGAGGGCATTGAGTTCTTAATAACCAAGTAGTCTAATGAAAGAGCAGCTCACCTTAGAAAATTTGTTGCTGATATTTCACATAGCAATTCCTGCTTTGCATATTCAAGGGTGAAGTTCCAATTCTGTTTTAAAAAAAGAAAATAACTTTGAAAGATTATGCAATTCGAGTTTATGAGCATAATTTAAAAATAGCTAAGCTCTTTACATACATCACTTATGACTCTCATATCAATTTTACATTATTTTCTTGACTTTAGTGATGACAAAACAGAGACTAGAGGTTTTAAGAAATGCCCAAGGACACAAAGTAAGGAAGCTTGCTTTTGAAGTCAGATCATGTGACCCCAAAGTCTACTCTTCACACTGTGAAGTAACTTGTCCTGAGGTCATCTTGTCAGTGTTGTTTACATGGTACTAAAAGCCAAGAGTTCTGTTCCAGTAAGAGGGCCCACAGCCACATGCATGTTGGATAGGGCATATTTATAGCGTGATTATAAACTTCTGTGTATAAGATGAAGGTGGTTCTTGTTGTTTTGTACTAATAGCTGATAAAATTATTCCCCACAACTTTTATTTTGACAAACATTGAGGCTAAAATGATTTCATTTCAAGATTATAATGACGATGTGATTGACAGGGATGAGAGTCACATGCAGAGTGGGAAGCAAGGCTCTTTCAAATAGACACCACCACCTGATGAGCAAAATGCTAGTAAACTCAGTCCTAGGAAGGAAAGATTTAAATTTGTGGGAATCTGTTTCTGAGAAATTCAACTATTTAAACCAATTTCATTTCACAAACTGAGAACTAACAAGGAGACCAGGATCATGCTATCCAGACCTTGATACATCACCCCTAGTGGGGTGGAGTAGGCCGGGAAGATGGAGTCTTCATTCTGCCACGTGGCGGATGGATTAGCTCCTGCAAATTACTTAACTTTTGAAAACCTCAATTGCTTCATCTGCAAAATAGGGATAAAATAACTTCATAGAATAACAGAAGTTAACAATTGACCAGTACGTGGGCCATAATAAGTACTCCAGAAACATTAATTCTCATTACTACACTTTTGCTAATTTGCTTGAAAGTTTAAATTATGTATTGGTTTAGCAGAGATTTAATAAGGAAGAAACAAGCAGAGGAAAAATAAAAAAAGAATTGTTTCCTTTTTAATGAAACCAAAATCTTCAGAATTCACTCCCAAGAGATAAAATTGTTTTCTTGCAAACTAAGGAATTATGTATGACTTAATTTTAGCCTAAGCTGGCTGAGTTAAAGGATATGTCATCAGGAAAGCCAATAATTGAAGGAATCACTGAATTACTGGAAGCCACATTTGCTATGGTTGAACACACAAAGACATCACTTAATTTTTAAAAAGTTTCTAAAATGAAAAATAAATGCAAAAGCTATCTTTATTTCTTAAAGCATAAGATGAATCAATTTCTTCTAGGACTGTAATATATAAGATGGGGCATTTATTTGGTCCTTCTATATTTACCATTTCCTTCACTCATTCATTCATTCAACAATAGTCATTGGTCATATACGACACGTCAGATAGCTGACCAAGTATTGATATTTGAATACTAAACAAGGCATAATTTTTGTCCTAATAGAGCTTGAAATGTAAAGAGGGATACAGACGATCAACAAAAATTGCATAAAAATTATATAACAGAATTTCCTTTAATGTTAAGATACATAGAAAACATTAAAACAGGGTACATTCTACCCAAGTAAGTGAATGTATCAACTAAAAAAGGAGGGTTTGTGCCAAAGAATGTCAAAATGTAATAATAGCACTGAAATCACTTTTTACAGAATATACTGCTCCTTTTACAGAATGCGTATTCAAGTATTATAGGAAGTAGACTGTAAGTGGCCATGTAATTCTCTATTTTATAAAATTTTGCAGTTAAACAAGTGAGTTTCTTTTATTTGTTGTAACTATAGAAAGTGAGAAACTACTAGGCTAAAATCCAAATAAAGCTGACTATCACTATTTCTGATACATAGTCCATGCTCAGGAAGTATTCCAACTATGAGGTCAGTTTTCTACTGTTTGAAGCAGGGAAAACTGCAATGGACCAGAACCTTTCCATTAATCAAAACAAGACTCTGTGCCAAGAAGGAAGAACTATAAAGCCGAGGCAAATTATTTAAATAAAATAATGGGCTGACAACATAAAAATACAGTTAACTACCACATTAATGGTGCTATGAATACAACCTGAATAGTTTAAAAAACTATGAAATTATTCTATACTGATACTATGTTAGAATACAGTTTCTGGACAAAAGACATTGTCCTAGGACAAGAAGAGAATAAAATACTTTATTTCACTG
>NW_012144968.1:977074-981771 GCF_000956105.1 Propithecus coquereli
TATTAAAGACAAGATGCCAAATTACTTGATTATTACAAAACTTTTCAGCAAACTGGATTTTAAAATTGAAGTACGTTTGCTTGTTACTTTATAATTTACCAAAGGTACATGTTCCATTAATATATTTGTGGAAGTATATACTATAACTGAAATTGAGCCAAATTAAAAAAAATCTATGAATCCTGTCTATTAATCCACTTGGTACTGATTATTTTTCAAATGCTTATTTTTTCCCCCTGTGTGTTTGTATGTGTATATGTATATTTCACCCTAGAAGCTGAAACTAAAAAAGATGAAAAGATGTCCAAACCAGGTAAGCACACTTTGTAAAATTTACATATTAAATAGACTTTGTTTGGTTAGAAAAAGGCCAGTTTTACAATCGCAGTTGAGTAAAGCTTTGAGACACTCAAAACACTGAAAAAAAATTGGTGCAACTTCCCCATATATTTTTAAGATAACAAGCAGTAAAATTAAATGTATGCTAAGATTAAAATAGATTCCATGTTTTCTGGTAGCAGATTTTGGATAAGTTCATCAAAGTACTGGAACCATTAGAATATACTGCTCTTTGTTTATTTATTGGGCAATTGAACAATGTTTACAAAATGCTAAGGGAGCAATTTGAATTTTAGACACTCCAGCCAGAGTGTGACAAATACCTAAAACTTATCCTTATCGTCGGTTAAGCCTTATGAACCTACATTTACCTACAATCAACCATTTTTATGTCAAGAAACTGAATTTCATGTGTTTCACCCTAATATATTCAACATTTTTTTAACCACAATTAAATATACAACTATTATTTGGAGAGGTAATCCATTGCCTTATTGGTCATTAATTTGAAAATTGGTATACTTTTAAAATAGACTTTCTAAAAACAGATTTTGCAAGGGAGGATGTCAAGAGATTAGCTCAGTATTCAAGGCAAGTGATGAAAGTTGGGAGAAGAAACATCACAGAATAGGGGAAAATGCAGAAGGAGACAATATAGTTTGAGAAAAGTTTCAGTTCCTTACAATCTTTCTATGGCTAACCCTCTTCAAGTGTTTTATATCTATATAAAAGAGATTTATATATCTATATCTATATAAAAGAAGGTTAAATCTATATCTATATCTCTCTGTACAGTAAAAGTGTTACTACGTGAATGTAGACATTCATACTATTAGACTTAAAATATTTACTTCTACTCATTTGTACAAATTTTAACCCCTATTTAAGTAATTGTAATTCACTTTTCCATGCATATGCTAAATATTAGCCTAACTTATTAATGCCTCTTCTCTTAAAAGTACTGTCAACATAGAAGGATTTAAGTCATTTTCTTATTTTTGTTGAATGAATAAATCCATTTAAGTGATTTTATACAATCTGAAAGCATGCATTCTTTGGAAGAGCAATGAAGAAATTAGCAATTTTAAATTGTAGAAAAATACATAATAAAGATAAAATGATATACTGAGTGTTTACATCAAAAGTTATTGAACTCTAAATATATCTGCAGAAAAGGAAAACTGTATATAAAATTTGCTCTATTATTGTTAGCACTTTTACTAGTGTTAATTTACTAGTTACTAACACTAATAAGAGTGTTTAGTAACTAGTTTACTAGCTTACTAGTGTTAGTTTACTAGTTTACAAACAAGTGGTAAGATATTGTTTTCATCCCAGAGAGTACAATTGAGGACATAGATATGAACTATTGAAAGACACCTACAAGGAAATTTAATCTAATTAGTGAAACATGCCCTAGGAGGCTAGAAAGAGGAGCCATTCCTGTAGTCTGTAGCAGTCAGTGAAAACTTCATGGAGAAAATGTTTTTAAGTTGGAATTTTAGATATACACAGTTGATCCTTGTGGGGGTTACGGGGACTGACACCTCACAGACCAAAAAATCCATCTATAACTGTTAACTCCCCCAAAACTTAACTACTAATAGCCTAATGTTGACTGGAAGCCTTGCCAGTAACGTAACTGTCTAAAAACATATATTTTGTATGTTATATGTACCATATACTGTATTCTCACAAAAATAAGCTAGAGAAAAGAAAATATTATTTAAAAATCATAAGGAAGAGAAAACATATTTACTATTAATTAAGTGGAAGTGGAGACTCATCATAAAGGTCTCCATCCTTCTTTTCTCATGTTGAGCAGGCTGAAGAGGAGGAGAAGGAAAGAAGAAGGGAGGTTTGTTTTGCCCATCTCAGGGGTGGCAGGGACAGAAGAGGTGGAGTAGGTGGGAGTCAGGAGAGGAAGGCACACTTGGTGTAACTTTATGAAAATACATTGTAATTTCTGACTCTTGTTTTTTCATTTCTCTAAAAGTGTTTGTATATAGTACTGATACTTCTTCCACCATTTGCTTTAGTTTCAGAGACCGTATCATAGACGGGTCAGTATTGCAAAAGAAATCAAAAGCAGCCTTGAACAATCAGACCCCTCTGACAGCTTCACTAATGTCAGTTTGCTTCAGGGCACTGCTTCTTCTACGTCTTCTTCCTCATCATCTGGAACTGATCTGAGAGCACTCATCTCCATCAAATCATTTGTTAATTCCTCTGATGTTAGTTCCTGCTACCTCTTGAATTTCTCCAAGATCCATATCTTGAAACTCTTCACTTCCCACCTGTTTCTTTTTGTCATATTCGCAATCCCTTTCGTGATTTCTTCAATTGGCTCTGTCATGAATTTTGTGAAGTCATGCAAAACATCTGGACACAGTTTTCTTCAGCAGGAATTTATTGTATCGAGCCTGATGGTTTTCACATTTTTTTCTATAACAACAATGACATCTTCAATGATGTAATCGTTGATAGAGAGCATTTTATGATGTTCTCTCTATCAAGTTGTTCTTTCATAGCATTGACAATCCTTTCCATAGAATACTGTGTGCAATCTGCCTTAAAGGACCTACGACCCCCTGATCTAGAGAGTGGATTAGAGAGAGGCATTATATTTGGGGACAAGTAGATGACTTTGATGCCTTCTGTGTTGAACTCATGGAATTCTGGGTGGTCACAGGCATCACCCAATATCAAAAGAACTTTAAAAGGCAATCCCTGGAAAGGTACTTCCTGACTTCAGGACAAAGCATAGATGGAACCAATCCAAAATAAGGGTTCTCATTGTGCAGGTCTTCTATACAACCAAAAAACTGGCAGCTGTTATTTATCTTTTCCTTTCAGGCACCGGGAGTTAGCAGCTTTATGAGATAAGGGCAGTCCTGATCATAAATCTGACTGCATTTGAACAAAACAACAGAGTTAGCATATCCGTTCCTGTCTTAAATTCTAGTGCTTGTTTTCTTCTTTGTTAATAACTATCCTTTGTGGCATTTTTTTCCCCAGAATAGTGCACTTTTATTTGCATTAAAAACCTGTTCAGGCAGATATTCATTTTCCTCAATGATTTTCTTAATGGTATCTGAGAACTTGTCTGCTGCCTCTTCTTGGTCAGTACGACCTGATTCTCCTATTATCTGAACATTTTTAAAGCCAAACCTCTTTCTAAAATTATCAAACCATCCTTTGCTGGCATTAAATTCTTCAGCTTTAGATCCTTCTCCTTCCTTTTGCTTTAAGTTGTCATGTAATGATTTCACTTTTTCTCGAATCATATTAGAGTCTATGCCTTTATGTATGTATGTATTTAGAGACAGAGTCTTGCTCTGTCACCCTGGCTAGAGTGTAGTGGCATCATCATAGCTCATTGCAACTTCAAATTCCTGGGCTCACATAATCCTCCTGGTAAAAGTTGTTTCCTTTTTCCTAAGAGAAATTGGGAATAATTAAATATCTTTAAGTAGAATGAGATATAGGATTAAATTAGAATTTCAAATTGCTCATTCTGACTGAACACCAAAATCGGAAATAAAGAGGGTGTTGATAGTCTTAGGAAAATCAGTTTGCTGGGGAGGTAGGACTATCTTACTGACACCCGTAGAGATATTGGAAGATCTTTATAGAGCATTAGTAGGAAGCAAACAATGAGGGATATTATAAAAATAATATAAATATGGCCAAAATTAGGGGGTTGGTGGGTGGGGAAAATGAATGATTACTCCTAGGTTTCTGCTTTGGAGTAGAATGTGGACAGCAATCATCTATTGAGATTGGAGTTTCAACAAAAAAATGTGGTAGATTTAGAAAAGGATGATATTTTAATAATTACTACGTAAATTTTTGGTTATTTATTCCACAAGTTTTTGTTGAGTAGTTACTATATGTTAGGCAATATGGTAAATGCAAACTTATATTGCCAAAGAAGTTAAGTTTCTGTTCTCCTAGAGTTTATAATCTAGCTAGAGTAGAGGTAGGGGAGACACATATTGAATGAGCAGTACCTGTGGGACATGAATTTAGGTATGTTTGTCAGGCACCTGGGGAGAAAACATAGATAAAGATTTAGAAGATCTCAGCACAGAAGTGCTGACTAAAATGATGAGAGTTATTGACATCTCCCATGGGGAGTGTGAAGAGGAAGAAGGGCTAAGGACTGAGGAAGCAACCTATAAAAAACAGTAATATTTAAGGAGTGGACAGAGGAGAAGTAGACCTGAGTTTAAAAAGGAAGGAAGGGAGGAAGGAAGGAAGGAAGGAAAGAAAGAAAGAAAGAAGGAAAGAAAGAAAGAAAGAAAGAAAGAAAGAAAGAAAGAAAGAAAGAAAGAAAGAAAGAAAGAAAGAAAGAA
>NW_012144968.1:981821-992095 GCF_000956105.1 Propithecus coquereli
GAAAGAAAGAAAGAAAGAAAGAAAGAAAGAAAGAAAGAAAGAAAGAAAGAAAGAAAGAAAGAAAGAAAGAAAGAAAGAGAATGGAAGGGAGAAAGAAAGAGAAGGAAGGAAGGAAAGAAGGAGGAAAGACAAAGAAAGGAAGGAAGAAGGAAAGGAAAGGAAAGGAAAGGAAAGGAAAGGAAAGGAAAGGGAAGGAAAGAAAAGGAAAGGGAAGGAAAGGGAAGGAAAGGAAGAAGGAAGGAAGAAAAGAAGGAAGAAAAGAAGGAAGGAAGGAAGGGAAAAGCAAGAAGGATATTGTCTTAGAAGTCAGATATTGCTCAGAAACCAGAAAAGAAAAAATTTTAAGAAGGAGAAAGTTGTCAAAGTGTTAAATGTAGCAGAGATTTACAGTAAGATAATAACCAAAATGTATTTATTGGAATATAGAGTCCTTAAGGATTGTAGGAGCAATTTCATTAGAGCTGAATGGGAGAAATCAAATTACTACAGTTTGAGACATTGAGTTACGAATTGGGCCGAGAAAGTACACACTGTAGGATATTATTTCAAACTCATGTCTAAACAAGGGAAAAGAAGGACATTTAGTTAGGAAAACATCATGGTAGAGTGAAGAGTTCCCAATTTGTCAAACTGATATAAAAACAACTTTCATTTCAAATTTACAGGATTAGAGTGTTTGTAAAAGACTATGATGCCACGTTAAATTTTAAAACCTTGAATTAAGCCCTTCTTCCTGTATAAACCATACAATTTTATATAGTTCAGCTAAGAATATAAACCAATACCATTACTATTGGCAGGGCGTGGGGGGGGGGTTCTGCAGTGTTAGTAAGGTCTTTCTTTCACTTGTACATCACAGTGTATTGCATACAAGACACTAGTATTCATTATTGGTACATGAAAGGTTTTTGAGGCTAAATATGTTTGACGAAAGCTCTAGGACTTCATCTGAAATATGTACATATTAGGAAAGTCTGGTAGTAAACAAAATGAACTTTATTTCACCCAGTGTTTCTCAAATTTATTCCACCATGGCATCTTCTTTTGTAACATAATAGCAGTGTTCAGCCGAATACACTGTGAGAAATGGTGTTTTACATTTATTTACTTAAAACATTTGGGGAAGCAGTAGAGCAAAGAGAATACAATTAAAAAATGAATGTGACAACGTATGAGTGACTGTGATGATAACTACTACATAAGTATACCTGCAGACAGACATGTAAATTTTCTGTTTATGAACCAGCAGGTGAACCGCTGTTTCCATCACTGATGACTATTCATTGAATAACTAGCTGGTATTTTCTGCTATAATATGCTGAGGGAGTTTATTACAAGAAAATTTACAATAAATTGAGAAAGTTGTAATGATATTAACCATGTTAGTTCAGGACATTGATTCAGTACCTACTATACCAAATCCCAGAAAATTAAAAACAGCTAATATTGATGGAACAGTTAATGAATTCATGAAGATGATTCATTCACATACATGTATAATTTGATCTCATAGTGTAAAACCATAAATTGACCGTTAGGTCATTATTCTGCCCAAGTTATAGGCAAGAATGCACACTCACAAAGATCACATGGATCTCCAGGTTACAAAGTTCATAGATAGGATGGTCTTGCTACTCTCGACATACCAATGACCTCACCCAAATACTCAACTTGATTTCCAAGGAAGTGAGAGAAAGACTGATAATGTTGCAAGTTGTTGTCGTTTACTTCAAGGTAACCTTAAAAGTAGTGTATTCCTCTTGCAAACATATCCTGGATATTATTTTGCCACCCAAGGTAGAACATTAAAAACACTATTACCATTCTATTCTCAGAATAATATAAGCAGAGATGAATGGTGAGGGGGATGGGCAAAAGAAAGGGCGGAGGTTGGAATTGTGGGATATTTTGAATTGGAAGCCTAAAGTTAAGCTTTAGACAACAAATCTAGATGATATTGTTAACAAATCAGGACAGTAGCCTCTATGTTCCTTAGAACAGAGATTTTGGTTGATTTATTTCATGTGTTTCCTGTGTCTAGAACAGTTTCTGGCACATAGTAAGAGCTCAGTAAATATCTTTGAATGAACAAACGTCATAAAAGTTCAGTTATGTAGTAACATGGATCTGGAAGGCTGTTTCTTAATCTACTAAATGTAGAAATTGATTTCATGGAGATTACTATAAATGTTAAGATATTTCTTTAAAAATGCTTAGAATGGTTTGAGGTACAAAATAAACATTTAATGTGTTAGCTATAAATTATACTAATAAGTACATTATACAACTTTCCAGAATTAAAATTTGGTACATCTTTCAAAATCTGAATAGAACACAATTATTGGCTATTTGGCTTACAAAAATAAAAGCAATTTTTATGTTAGGCGACTTGAGTGCTATAGTCTTGAAAGTTTTTTCTGATTAAATTTATCTTGTAGAGGTTAGGAGTTAGGAAAGAACTATTACTTAGCTAATTCAGTCAATCAAGTGCAATCTCATTAGTAGCTTTCGAATCAGTATATGACAGGCACAATTTTTCTCAGCTGGTTTAAAATCTCAGAGAGATGCATTCTCTGTGGATCCTAGGAAAATATCCAAGTCCTCTTTATTAAGAGAAAAAAAGAAGAAGAAAGGCAGCTTCAGCAAAAATTACTACTTATGCATCACTGTAGACAAAATGTTATTGGCCACTGTTCAGATAGTTCATCTTGTTATTTCTTCAATAGTGTGTATTTTAGACTCCTCCAAAAGTCATAATTTTTAGTTTTCAGGCTTTCCTCAGACTTATTTTCAAGCTTATATAGTTTGTGGATTATGCTCTCTTTTGTCCCTTTTGGAAAACTTTTACTGAAAATCCTCCTTCCTTATTTCAACGTAATCTAAAACCTAATTCAGAAAAGTGTAGTAATGAGACTTGAACTGAGATCTTTCAGGGTGGTAAAAGCAATTCACTAGAGAAGGCTTTATTACTTGCCATAGAGAAAGTCCATACTGTGGTACTTGTAAGTTAAAAAAAAAAACTCAGAAGCTTTTTAGATACTTGATTGTTAAGAAGTCAACTCTGTTAGAAAGGTTTCTGTTTCCAGGCTAATTTGCAAATTATTCTGATAGAATATTACAAAATTTACAACAATTGAGTTTTCCCCATGTAAACATAATGCTCAATTTATATCTTCTTTGCTACTCTAATTTATACTAATTTCATTAATTATTTCAACTTATTCTCTATCTCCTTCCTTTCCTCTCCCAACTAAACATGCATATATACCATTTTTAATGCTCAATATATTATCCGGCTTTAAAAAATGCTCTTAGCTCAATTTGTTTATTTTACAATTTTGTGGATGAACATATTAATATTTAAATATGGAAATATTTCTCAAGCCTGTGATAAAGTGTTTCACACTTCTGAGATGCTTTGAAAGAGGGTTGATATTTAATAATTGAATCATATTCCAGAGGAAAATGTTTCAGATGTCTCTTGTGGGCAAGCATGAAAAATCTTCTCTTCTCTTTCATATACAGCTCAAATTTAGCTATCTACCAATAACATAAAACATCTTTTTTTGTGGTTAATTTTTTATTAGAGAATATTACAGGGGTATAAATGTTTTGGTTACATGAATTGCTTTTGTATTGTTTGAGTCCAAGTTATGAAAGTACCCATCACACAGATAGTGCACATTGTACCCGTTAGGTATGATTTCACCCATTCCCTTCACCCCCATCACACCTACTTGATTTCTACTGAGTTTTACTTCCATCTGTGCACGTGACTGCTGATCGATTAAGTCCAATTTAATAGTGAGTGCATGTGATATTTGTTTCTCCATTCTCGCAATACTTCACTTAGAAGAATGGTCTTCAGTTCCATCTATATTGTTGCAAAAGGTATTGATTCATTTTTTATGTCTGAATAGTACTCCAAGGTATACACATACCACATTTTATTAATCCACTCATGAATTGATGGGCACTTGGGTTGATTCCACATCTTTGCAATTGTGAATTGTGCTGCTATAAACATCTCAGTCCAGGTGTCATTGTTATAAAATGTCTTTTTTTTCCTTTGGGTAAATACCCAGTAGTGGGATTGCTGGACCAAATGGTAGGTCTACTTTTAGTTCCTTGAGGAATCTGTATACTGTTTTCCATAGAGGTTGAGCTAATTTGCAGTCCCACCAAAAATGTATCAGTGTTCCTTTCTCTCTGCATCCACACCAGCATCTATGGCTCTGGGATTTTTGATAAAAGCCATTCTTAGTGATGTTAGGTAATATCTCATTGTGGTTTTGATTTGCATTTCCATGATGATTAATGATGTTAAGCATTTTTTCATATGTTTATTGGCCATTAGTCTATCTGCTTTTGAAAAGCTCTATTCATGTCATTTGTTCACTTTTTAATGGGGCTGTTTGATTTCTTTTCTCTGATTTGCTTGAGTTCTTTGTAGATTTTGGTTATTAGCCCTTTATCGACTGTATAGCATACAAATATTGTCTCCCATTCTGTTGGTTGTATATTCATTCTGTTAATTGTTTCCTTGGCTGTGGAGAAGCTTTTTAATTTAATCAAATTCAATTTATTAATTTTTGTTGTTGCTATGATTGCCTTTAGGTTCTTCTTCAAAAGTTCTTTGATTAGATTGACAGCTAGAATAGTTTTTGCAACATTTTCTTCTACAACTTTTATGGTTTTAAGTTCTAGGCTTAAGTCTTTTATCCATCTTGAATTAATTTTTGTGAGTGATGAGAGATATGGATCCTATTTCAATCTTCTACATGTGGGTGTTCAATTTTACCAGAACCATTTATGAAATAGGAATTCTTTTCCCCAGTGTATGTTTTTGTCTGCTTGGTCAATGATCATATGGCAATAAATGGATGGTTTTATATCTGGGTTCTCTGTTCTGTTCCATTGGTCTATGTCTGTATTTTTATGCCAATACCATGATGTTTTGGCTACTACAGCCTTATAGTATTGCTTAAAGTCTGGTAAAGAGATGCCTCCAGATTTGTTCCTTTTGCTGAAGGTTGCTTTGGCTATTTGGGCTGTTTTCTGATTCCAAAAGAAGCATAGAATTATTTTTTTCTATATCTGCAAAAAATGACATTGGTATTTTGATGAGGATTTCATTGAATCTATAAATCACTTTGGGTAGTATGGACATTTTAACAATGTTGATTCTGCTGATCCATGATCATGATGTTTTTCCATTTGTATATATCCTCTGTGATTTCCTTCCTCAGTGATTTGTAGTTCTCTTTGTAGAGATCGCTCCCCTCCTTGGTTGAATATATTCCTAGGTATTTTATCTTCTTTTAGCTATTGTGAATGATATTGAGTCTTTGATTTTGTTCTCAGCTTGACTTTTGTTGGCATATATGAATGCTACTGATCTGTATACACTGATTTTGTAACTTGAGACTTCGCTGAATTTATTTATCAATTCCAGGCATCTCTTGGCAAAAGCTTTGGGGTTTTGTAGATAAAAGATTATATCATCAACAGGGAGCAATAGTTCGACTTCCTCTTTCCCCATGTGGATATCCTTAATTTCTTTCTGTTGTCTGAGTGCTCTGGCTAGGACTTCTAGCACTACATTGAATAGAAGTGGTAACAGTAGTCATCTTTGTCTTGTTCCAGTTTTAAGTGGAAATGGTTTCAACTTTTCCACATTTAGTATGATGTTGGCTGTGTGTTTGTCATATATAGTTTGTATAATTTTGAGATGTATTTCATCTATGCCTATTATGTTAAGAATTTTTATCATAAAATGGTGCTGAATTTTGTTAAATGCTTTTTCTGCATCTATTGAGATAATCATATGATCTTTGTTTTTGCTTCTGTTTATCTGGTGAATCACATTTATGCATTTATGTATGTTGAACTATTTTTGCATCCCTGAGATGAAGCCCACTTGGTTGTGGTGGATTATGTTTTTGATGTGTTGCTGAATTTGGTTTGCTAGAATTTTATTGAGAATTTCTGCATCTATATTCGTAAGGGATATTGGTCTATAGTTTTTTCTTTTCTTGTGTCCTTTCCTGGCTTTGGTATCAAGGTGATACTGGCTTTGTAGAATGAGTTGGGGAGGATTCTTCCTTTTGCATTTTGTGAAATAATTTCTGCAGTATGGGTACCAATTCTTGTTTGTAGGTCTAATAAAATTCATCTGTGAAACCATCTGATCCAGGGCTTTTTTTTTTTTTTGGTTGAAAGTTTTTTATTGCTACTTCAACTCTTTGCCCATTTTTGTTGTGGTTCAGGAGTTCTGTGAGAGCCCGAAAGGCTTTGCAAAGCTTTGGTGGGGCTCAGAGTTTGCTTTTCCAGCTACTAGGGGGAGCCACTGGTAGAAGGGTCAGGACAAGCTCTCCAAACCGGGAGGGTCATTTGTGGGGAAGAGGCCCAAATGATTGAGTGCTAAAGCCCCAGACTGGGATCCACTGTCCAGTAGTGCAGTTTTTCTGCAGGGAGGGGTGGGCCCTTTCGCAAATCGCTGCTCCTTGGACCCCCACAGCACATTCCCGTCAGATCAGTCCACATGTGCTCCCTCAACACCTGTATCTAGCGCTCATCCTCCCCCTGATCTGCTATCTGACCCACTAGCATGTGTCTCAGAGAAATGGCCGTGGGCAGGGAGGTCCCAGATGGTGCACCTCCGTTCCACTACAAGTCATCAAAGGAGGAGGTCTGGGCCCCTCTGTCTGTGGGGACCGCAGTCAGGAACACACACCTGCCAGAGAGAAGCACCTGCTTGTGAACTTATCCGTGCAAACTGCTCTCTCTGTTGTAATGAGTGGGGTGAAGGGCGCACTATCAGTTCAGCTGGCATGGCTGAGTGCGAGGCATTTGGTCGCTATGGAGCCAGAGTCTAGGCTATCCCTCTCCGAATGCCACACCCTTATCCTTATATCCTTATCCCACAGTTCTCCCGTTCTCCGGCAGGAGGGATGACTGAACTCCGAGATCCATATTCCTGAGCACCCACCACACTCTCCCATCGGATATGTCGCACGGGCTTCCTTGCCACCCAAGTCCAGCTCCCAGACTTCTTCGCCGTGTCCCCCTTCATCCCTCTTGTGTCCAAGGGTCACCAGGACCAGCTTGCTTATCTGAGCTGCTGGTATGTGGCCCTGCCGGAGAGAAGCTGCCATTTGTGAACTTCTCTGCTCAAACTACACTCCCAGTCGTAATGGGTGGGGAAAGGGCCACAGCTCCAGGTCAGCCTGAGCTCAAACCGTTTTCTCAGTTGCGGTAGTTTGGAGAGGTGGAGGGGAGGAAGTATCTGGCTGGAAGAAAGCTGGCACTCTGGCCTCTCGTGGCACCCTCCCGGAGGCAGCCCCTCGTGTACTGCCCAAACTCCTGGGACTTGCTAGTCCACCCCTTACTTGCTGCTGTGCCTGGGCTGGTTGAGGGTGGAAAAGCCTTCCGTAAGTTTAGTGGCCTGCTCTTCACCAAAGGCACGTGGGAGTGGGAGGGGCATCCTCTCTTACCCATTTACTGGGCTCTGAGCCTCTCTGGGTTCGATCCTCACCAGTATCTTCTCCTTTCTATCTTCTTCCTTGTCCGCTTCACAGTTTTTCTCCATGGGGTCCCAAGCCATCTCTGTTGCCATTCTCTATGATCCACACCTGAGCCGGGGCTCTTCTCCCCTCTCCTCAATCCAATATACTACCTTTCCAGCCAGGACGGTCCCACGAGCAATGCCTCTAGGCGGCCCACAAAACATCTTAAGAAAGGAAAATAGAACTATTTATTTGCATGTATTAGACAACAGAAGAAATAATATTAACCACCATTTCTTTTATTCTCACATCCTTGGTTTCAGAATAGACTATTCTCAAGCTCAGGCACTGAGATTGACATGACCAACAGCAAACATGGAATAATGGTTCCTCTGGGGCCATGGCTGGCTACTTTAGCCATGTCCATCAAGGTTCAAACATTTCACTGCGCTTCCCTTCTCACAAAGCCTCCATCCTCATCCCATGCCCTAATAATCCCAGACCTTTAAGAACTGAATCTCACAGGTCTTACATCCTAGTGGGGGCTCATTTCTTATTGTCTCATTTTTTTCCTAAGACCCACTTAAAGGATCAGGCTGGGATGGGAGGTATTTAGGGTGATAAAGTTTAGTAAATTTAAGTAATTAAAACGTGCTTTGCTAGATGGTGCTAATCAATAGAAAATTATTAATATCTCCAATGCATTTTCTATTCAAGATCTGAACTGCTCAATAGTCATACTTAAACATGGCATAATTTTCTCCTTTTCTTTGGTGAAATAATTATAAACAACATTAATGAGAAAGCTCATATACAAACTTCCACATGTTTTATTTTAAATATCTCAAAGCAAGATGATCACAACATAATTTTGAAAAATCTTCTCTGTAGAGGGAAAATAGTAAGATTTTTGTTAATAGCATATTTCAGTGAAGGGCTTCAGAGTTTAAAAGAACTCTCTTTTATACAACTCCTTCCCAAATATTTTAACAGCATCTTTGATGATTTGTTAGAGGGAGTGTGTCTGGTGTATGCATTTCTCAACAGATCAATCTTCCATTTTACATGGTGTTGTCACTTGTTCATTAAAGACAATTATTGTTGATTATATGTGATGACGCACAAGTGCTAAAAATACAAAGGTTATAGCTTTAGTCTCTCCCTAGTGAATTTCATAATTTATTTGTGGGGACAAATGAATCAATAATTACTAATTATTGCAAATAAATGTACTGTACAGGGATGATGGCTTTATATAGGATGCTGACAGTACAAATTAGGTGCCTATACCCCATCCTGGAAAGAGATTGGGAAAGGATTTCTTCCAGAGAGAGGTGAAGGCTGAGCTGAGTCTTAATACATGAGCATGTGGAATGGTGAGATGTGGCAAAAAGAGGAAAAGGAAATGGGGGGAGAAAAGAAACAGGGGTTAAAATGATATATTTGAGGCTATAATTAAGGCAGAAACTGAGGATGAAATGGAGAGGTGAGGGCATACTCAAGTTATATTTAGGAAATAGAATCAGCAGGATTCTGGACACTTGGACAGGGGTGGCAGATCATGGAGCGGAATCTTGGATGCTGTCTAGTCTCCTGGAATGTGGTATCATTTGTACATATATGAAACATGTTTGGAGGAGGGAATAGTAGATTATGAGTTCAATTTTGGATTTATTAAGTTTTAATTTCCTGAGATATATCCACTTTCCTTTATAAAGTTAAATATGTGGGTCAATAGTGGAATAGGTATGTTTATCCTATTATATTTTATCCTTTCCCATGTTTTCAAAGGATATGTGTGATATATGGAATTTATATTCTTTTGCATACCCTTTGAAGGAAACGTATTTAGTATGACATTTCAACCAAATCTCATTTCTATGACTCTGATTGGAATTAAACTCATTCATAAGAATTCCATTTTAATTGATAGGTAAACCTGATAGGCTAAATATTTTTGGGGGACTGAAGAGCTTAACATGTACTAATGTTTCAATCCTTGCTGAATGAATGATTAAATAATAGAATAATCATGGTGAGATCTCAATGAAATACCAAGTGCTATATAAATTCTTAAAAAGCTTCAAGGTAATGTTTCTGATTAATCACCTCTACTTCTCTATTGATTCTGTATTAACTTCCTCTAATCTCTCATGCTTGATCATGGTGCAGACAAAACATTTGTTGCTGAACAGTCTCTTCAACATCACTTTAAATGCCTTTGAACATCAAGGGGCAGGACCACAGGATTTCTCATCACTCTTCTGAGGCAAAACATAAGATAATCATCTGAGACAGATTGTAAGAACAGAATAGTCAATAGTAGGACATTTGAATAACGTGTAAAAATATTTCATAGAATTTTATTGTAGTACAACCTCAAGAAAATTAACAAATTTATGGGTGCCTAGAAAACTTAACACAATTCATAGCCAGTGCATAGCCAATGAGGATGAAAAAGTCACATCAGCCACAGGCCTTAATACAACAGACTTTAGTTTCAAACACTATCCTATCATACTGGCAAGTATTGCTGCTTTTAAAAGTAAATGAAGCTTTTTAATTTGATCAGGTCCCATTTATTTATTTTGGTTGTTGCTGTGATTGCCTTTGAAGTCTTCTTCACAAATTCTTTGCCTAGGCCAACGTCTAGAAGAGTATTTCCAACATCTTCCTCTAGAATTCTAATAGTTTCACTCCTTAGGTTTAATGTGGTATGTGTATACCATGGAGTACTATTCAGCTTTAAGAAACAATGGTGATATA
>NW_012144968.1:993567-995136 GCF_000956105.1 Propithecus coquereli
GTATAATATGATCTTTCAATCTATGTATACATTGTAGAAAGATTCAGTCGAGCTAATTAACACAACCATCACCTCACCAACTTATCATTTTAGGGGGTTAGAACATTAAAAATGTATTATTTTACCAATTTTGAAATATGCAATGCATTATTATTAACTGTGGTCACTGTGAAGTGCAATGATCACTGAAACTTATTCCTATAATCTGAGTGAAACTCTGTGCCCTTTGATCAACATCTCCTCCTTTCCCCATCCCTCTCCCTCTTCTATAGCCTCTGATAGCTACCTGTCGATTCTCTGTTTCTGTGAGATCGACATGGGTGAGATCATATAGTATTTTTCTTTCTGTGCCTGGCTTATTTCACTCAACATGATGTCTTACAGTTCCATCCATGTTGTTGTGAATGACAGAATTTCCTTCTCTTTTTGGCTGTGTAGTATTCTACTGTGTTTATATACCAAATTTCTTTACCCATTCATTTGTTGATGGACACATAATTTGCCTCTATATCTCAACTATTGTGAATAATGCTGAAATCATGGGAGTGCAGATATGTCTTCAACATGCTCATTTTGATTCCATTGCATATACCCAGATGCAGGATTACTGGATCATTTGGCAATGGTATTTTTAGGTTTTTGAGGAACCTCCATACTATTTTCCAAAGCCTGTACTAATTTACATTCTCATTAACAGTACACAAGGATTCCATTTTCTCCATATTCTTACTAAAACTTATCATTTGTCTTGTTGACAATCACCATTCTAACAGGCATGAGGTGATATTTCACTGTGGTTTTAATTTAAATTTCAGAGATAAATAGAAATGTTGAGTATTTATATATGTGTATATGTGTGTGTATGTGTGTGTGTGTGTGTATGTTGGTCATTCACATATCTTCTTTTGAGAAATGTCTGTTCAGATCTTTTTCTCATTTTTAAATCAGGTTGTTTGTTTTCTTGCTGCTGAGATGTGTGAGTTCCTTATATATTTTGAATATTACCCCTCTATCAGAAGTATGGTTTGCAAATATTTTCTCTCATTTTGTGGGTTGTCTCTTCACTTTGTTAATTGTTCCCTTTGCTATGGAGAATCCTTTTAGTTTCATGCAATCCAATTTGTCTATTTTTGCTTTTGTTGTGCTTTTGGAATTATATCCAAGAAATCCAGACCAATGTCATGAAGTTTTTTCCCTGTGTTCTCATCTGGTAGCTTTACTGTTTCAAATCTTATGTTTAAGTCTTTTATCCATTTTGAGCTGATTTTTATATATGGTGCACAATAATTTCATTCATTTGCATGTTTTCCCAGCACCATTTATTAAAGAAACTACTTACTCCTCATTGTATGTGCTTGGCAGCTTTGTTGAAAATCAATTGACTGTAAATCCACAGGCTTGTCTGTGGGCTTTCTGTCCTGTGCCATTGGCCAATGTATCTGGTTTTATACTAGTACCATACTATTTTGATCACAATAGCTTTATAGTATATTTTGAAGTCAGGGAGTGCAATGTCTCTAGCTTTGTTCTTTTTATTCAAGATTGCTTTGGCTATTTGAAGTCTTTTCT
>NW_012144968.1:995919-997256 GCF_000956105.1 Propithecus coquereli
AAGTGTCTGAATAAAATATTACTGTCATCGAGACTGAAAAGTTGACACATCAGCATCAACACACGCGTGCTCTCTTTTTAGCTTTATCCATTTACATCTCAGCAGATTGAAAGCTTCCTCTCTGACTCTAATTAAGCCTTATTTGCTGAAATATGATATATACAAATAGCTTGGACTCAGAATTATGAAAAATAGTCATACCCTTATGTTACAGGAATGCGGTTAACAAATGTGACTATGGTTATCAAACAACAGCTCTCCAACTTCAACATGTATCAAGTACACCTTGAGGGTTGAATTTACATTTCTAATAAGTTTCCAGGTGATGCTGTTGTTTCACAACTCTGTCTTACAGAATTGTCATCCAACAAACAGTCTACACTTGTGGTTACTATTTCCACCTAAATATGGACCTTAAGTAATATATAGGCTTAGACTATGAGTAGACAGACATATACTGAACTGTGTTCATTAATATATCTGTGTATGCGTTTGCCTGTGAAGTTTCCTCAAATTCGAAACTGGTCCAATATCCTCTTAATTGAATGTATGAGATCATAAAATTGGGAATGTAAAAGAGTTAAAGAACATTTAGATTTTATTTGTGAGATTTAATTATTAGGACTTCTTTGCACTCTCTATTATGTACTTCTTATCTACTGATTAGCAAATCACTAAAAAATCAGCCTCATATGCACTGTATCTTGGCAAATGCTGATTTTTCTCCCTTCGGGACAATCATTCATATGCCTCAGAGTTCATCAGAATTACCTGAGAACTCTATTAAATGACAAATTACTGGGCCCCATCTCCAGAGTTTCTGATTGAGTAGGTCTGGTGTGAGGTCCAAGAAACTGCATTTCTAGCAACCTCCCAGGTGATGCTGCTGCTGTTGCTGTCCCAGGAAGTAAACTTTGAGGACTGCTGCACTGGTACCTACACTGACAGGGACTTCTTAGTGGGAAAACACAGACGCACATACCCTGGACAATTTATGAAACCTAGTGTTTTTATTTTGTGAAAGTGTAAGGAAGAGATGGGGAACCTGCGGCCTTGGAGCCACATGTGGCCTCCAGATCCTTGAGTGTGGCCTTTTGATTGGATCCAAATTTTACAGAACAAATCCTTTTATTAAAAGGGATGCAGCAGAGAATGATGAAACTTTTCTTGCCTCCTTTGTTGCTTACCACCACCCACCGCGGCCCAATTCTTTCATTATGTGTTATAAAATTTGTAAGATCCTACTCTTCTTATATCAAATTATTATCTTGCATTAAACTTTAACGGATTTATGTAAAATGAAACTTTATATAAGATTATTTAAATAAAATGTTTCC
>NW_012144968.1:999695-1001713 GCF_000956105.1 Propithecus coquereli
ATAGTGCATTAGTTTCCTGGGGCCATTATAATAAGTGCACAAAACTATGCCACTTAAAGCAACAGAAATATATTCTCTCAGAGTTCTGGAGAGCAGAAGTCTGAAATCAAGGTGTTGGCAGGACCATGCTGTCTCTGAGGGCACTAGGAAGAATCTGTTCCATGCCTTTCTCTTAGGTTCTGGTATTGCTGGCAACACTGGTTTCCCTGGGCCTGTGGATGCATCACTCCAATATCCGCCACTGTTGTCACATGGGGTTCTCCCTGTATGTCTTCATATCATCTTCCTCATATGTGCGTGTGCATCTCGGTGTCTCTTTACCTCTTTTAGAAAGAATGCCACTTAGATTAGATTAGGGCTTACCCTAATAATCTTACCTTAACTTGATTATATCTGCAAAGTCCCTATTTTCAAACAAGTTCACATCTACAAGGCACTGGGTGTTTGGACTTCCACATATATTTTGGGGAGACACAAGTCAACCCAAAACACACAATATAAAGAAAATAGCAGAATAGCTAGAGAGATGTTATGTGACTGCCAATGCAGTTGAACTTGGAAATAAATGGATACAGGAGATGGCATGTGAACAACTAACTCTGAACCCCAGATTTCATAATTAGACAGCTTTGTGGGAAAAGAGAGTTCTCCAATATTTATCACAACCTGGTTTTATGAATAAATAGAACTTCTAAATCAAGAATTCCTTAACTTGACTGGGATTCAAGAGCACAATTGAACACCCTCGTATTTGCACACAATTACGTGTGTTGTGCTTTTATGTGTGTTTTGTGCATGTTTCTTAGAGCTGCAGTCTCCAACCCCCAGGCCACAGACTGGTATCAGTCTGTGGACTGTTAGGAACCAGGACGCACAGCAGGAGGTGAGCAGCATGCAAGCCAGTAAAGCTTCATTGGTATTTACAGCCACTCCCCATTGCTCGCATCACTGCCTAAGCTCTGCCTCCTGTCAGATCAGCAACAGCATTAGATTCTCCTAGGAGCAGGAACCCTACTGCAAACTGATCATCCAAGGGATTTAGTTGTGCATTCCTGATGAGAATCTAATGCCTGATGATCTGAGGTGGAGCTGAGGGGGTGATGCTAGTGCTAGGGAGTGGCTGCAAATACAGATTATCATCAGCAGGGAGGTTTGACTGGACAATAAATATAATGCCCTTGAAAAATCATCTCAAAAACACCCCCTCAGTTCCCCCGGTCCATGGAAAAATTGTCTTCCATGAAATTGGTCCCTGGTGCCGAAAATGTTGGGAGCACCGTAGAGGATTATATCAATAGATGCATTCGATTCTCAAAAATAAAAATGATTATTTATCCCTTTAAATATCACCACATAGAATCTCTATAATTCTATCCTTACATTTAGTCAGAGTTTGTAGCTGTGTACCTGAGTCACATTTCCTAGGCCCAAAGTAACTTTTCTCCTATTGAGCGGTACTTGATATAGTGCCACTGGTGCATGTTGAGAACAGTAGGTGGAGTCCTATGAAAACTGTTACACATTTAGGGCAAGAATATTGTCAAGGATGTTATTTACAACATTATGCAGCCTTTTATTCTGAGAACCCATAAAACAAATTTATCTCTAGTATCGTTACCTGTGATTGCTCTGCTTCTCTTAAACAACTTAGGTATTTATATCTTAAGTACATTGTAAATTGTATAATGTTTGTGCTTTTTATCTTTGCCTGAGTACCAGAAAGATGACAGGTAAATTTGCATTCCAAATCAAAGAAATTATGCAGTAACTTAAACATACATTTTGTGTACAAATGTAACTCTTGAATTTATGCTTTCCTCTGTTCATTTTTTCTTTGCTCTATTTCTCTATGTATTTACCTTCTTTGGTTTTCATTACTTTATTTATTTATCTAATGAACAAACAATAATTGAATGCCTATCATATAACCATGTATTAGGCATTGCACCAGTTCCCTGGACACAATGATGGGTACATATGACCTCTAACATCAAATATCTCAGTAGGGAAGGCATTCA
>NW_012144968.1:1005038-1006816 GCF_000956105.1 Propithecus coquereli
GTCATATTGGATTAGAGATCCACCCCGACGCACCTGTGACTACATCTTCACTAATTACAACTGCAATGATCCTATTTCCAAATAAGATCACATTCTGAGGTACTGGAGATTAGGACTTAAGTTTATCTTTTGGGGAGACACAATTCAATCCATAACACTCCATCCTCTGGCCTCTCCAAAATTCATGTCCTTCTTATGTGTGAAATATATTCACCCCATCCCAACATCTCTGAAAGACTTAACCCTCCTAACATCAACTCTAAATCAAAAATTTTATCTAAGTATCAGCTGAAAGTCTGAAATCTCATTAATTCTCTAAATCAGTTACCTATAAAAACTGGAGTTTGAGTCTTCCCAAAACAAAATTCTTCTTCATCTGTGAACCTGTGAAGCTATAAAACAAATTATCCACTTCTAAAATAAAATGATGGGACAGGCATAGGATAGACATTCCCATTCCAAAAGGGAGACATTAGAAGGAAAAAAAGAGGTCATAGGACCCAAGCAAATCCAAAACTTAGCAAATTTAAAGGCCTGAGAATATCCTTTCTGGCTCAATGCTTTGTTCTCCGAGCCTGGTAGGACAGTGATTCTGCTCTCTTAGCTCACTGCGATGACAGCCCTGTCCTCTCTGCCAAAGGAGATCCTGTAAATCCAGGCCTTTGAATTCATGGCTCTGATCTTAGAGTCATTATCCCTTCATTTCATCCTGTCTCTGTCCCTTTTTGTCAAGTCATTTATGCTTATATAAAGCTCTCAACGACCTGACCAATCTCACTTAATTCATGGGTGCCTAAGCCACTAGATAAAAGAGTCTATCATAGATCTTTCCTGTACTACCACACCTGTATTTCTGTCTTCCACCGAGATGGTTGATCGGACCCCTGAGTCACACACCTAATCCCATTAGTGAAGGTTGTCCAGCCACACCTTGGCCCTGTCTCCAGGGCACACTGTTTAAGTAGGCTGAGAATTTTTCAGATCATGAAGTGCCAGTTCCCATTTTCTTAACAGTTTTTTCTTTAATTTATCTTTCTTTTCACATTCTATTTTAAGCAACAAGGAGAAATAAGTGTGCACTTTCCACACGTTGCTTGGAAATTTCCTTAGCTAAATATCCAAGTTATTCACTTACAAATTGTATTCCCCCACCCAACAGAAAAACACAATTTAGCCACATTCTTTGCCATGTTGTAAGAAATATCTCCTTCCCTTCAGGGTCCAATAACATGTTCCTCATTTCCTTCTGAAACCTCACCAGAAGCGCCTTTAACATTCCTATTTCTAGCAACACTGTGTTCATATTTACAGTAACGTGTATATTGTTATGGTTTGAATGTATTTCCTCAAAATTCAGGTGTTGCCAACTTAACAATATTAAGAGATGGAGTGTTTAAGAGGTGATTAGACATGAGGGCCTCCCTTGGGATGGAAATAAGGTTCTTATAAAAGAGGCCTCATGCAGCATTCAGGAAGCTTACTTTCTTCCCCTTTTGCCCTCCTCCATGTAAGGACACAGCATTCCTCCTCTTTGGAGGACACAGAGCAAGGCACCATCTTAGAACTAGAGACTGAACCTACTGTCACCTTGATCTTGGATTTCCCAATCTCCATAACTGTAACAAATACATTTCTGTTTTGTTTAAATTACCCAGTCTGTGATATTCTGTTATAGTGCACACAGTGGACTAAAACAGAAATGTACAGTCTAAGATGACAGAAGCTTTCTCTATAGCTTTCCTCATTTCTTTCTGAGCCCTCAGCAAATAGCTATTAAT
>NW_012144968.1:1010461-1012119 GCF_000956105.1 Propithecus coquereli
AGGTATTTTGAGGTGGTATTTGTAGTATCATATTGTCTTCAATGTTCTAGTTTTAGCAGAAGGAAGAGTTTAGAGTCAAGTCTAAAGTTATTTGGCACAATTCATGTCTTAAGTCATCAGCTTCTAGAACATTTCCAATTTTAGTCATCTTCACGATATTTTTTGCATTGAGAATTTAACCAGTCAGATGTAACTAGACAGCTAGTCATACATTCCCATCAGAGGGTTAGCTTAGAACAAATACCATCAAAACTAGCATTCAAGTGAATAGGCTCTAAATTTTTTGTTTTATTCTGTTTTAGGTAAGACATTCTTAGAAAACTTGAAAGTCAGATTGGCTCATTTCAAACATGATCATCTTAGACTCTCCAAATCTCAGGAATGCCAAGGAAATCAACATTTCTTCCTGCTTCCCTCCTTCCCTCCTTCATTTCTTTACATTTGCCTCCCTTCCTTCTCTTTCTCATTTTTTTAAATTTTTCAAAAATTTTTATTCCTGGTCTCTCATTCCTTGTCTTACATTTTGGAGAAAGTATAAGTGAACCAATGTGTTCTGCTTGTAAAGAAAAATGCAGAATTTACCAAAATGAAGTTATAAATAATGTTTTATGTAAAAATAGAACTTTGTTTAAATTTAGGCTAGTTTAATATGACTTTAATTTTGAGGTTACTCAAGCCTCATTTATTCTGTGGAATATTATCTTTTATTCCAGGCTGAACAGTTTACCCAATGTTGTGAATATGGTTAGGCCAGAATCTTTGAAAAGCTAAAAACATACTTTCTCTAAAGCGATCTTAGAAAATCTTTTGCTTAGATTTTTAAAGTTGTACTTTAGAAAATCTGTATACAATGGGTTTCAGTCAGTTTGATTTGATTTGCCTATGCTTTAAAAAATATGACACACTGACAACAGAGAATACAAGAATAAAGAAGGCAGGGCTGGGGTGTGGAGAGGTGAGAACTGTCTGTATTGACACAGCAAAACTTTAGAAACAACGTCTTGGATTTCCCAATTTAAACTAATAATGAAACCCTGTTATTTTCTTGCATTATAAATGTTAGCCATTTTGAGGTGAAATACCAAGAGCGTGAGTTTAGTCTCTATGTATCAAATGCGTTGACTTCTAGCCACAATTCTCTTACTTCAGTTACACCCTTGTGCTCTTTAAATTCTCTGTTACCCAGTGTAACTTTGCAATTAGGGTGTTTGGTCATCTGATTCATACCCACTAACGAATACTTAAAAAGTTTAATTTTACATATGGTCATTGTGATAGTCTCTTTACTTTGACACCAATATCTTTGACTATGTAAAATCATAGTGGCCAGAAGACATCTCACAAATGTACCACCTTTGCTCTCCCCCAGCTTCACAATATACGAAATTTGGGTTCTCCAGCTATTCCAGACAAGTATCTGCACAAGATCAAAAATTGCTATTTCCTTTTTTTTTTATTTCAGCATATTATGGGGGTACAAGTATTTAAGTTACACATATCGTGCTTGCCCCACCCAAGTCAGAGCTTCAAGTGTGTCCATCCCCCAGACGGTGCACTCCACACCCATTAGGTGTGAATATGCCCATCCCCTCCTCCTCCTTCCCATCTGCCTGACACCCAACGAATGTTACTACTATATGTGCACCTAAGTGTTGATC
>NW_012144968.1:1012169-1013178 GCF_000956105.1 Propithecus coquereli
ACGAATACTTAAAAAGTTTAATTTTACATATGGTCATTGTGATAGTCTCTTTACTTTGACACCAATATCTTTGACTATGTAAAATCATAGTGGCAAGAAGACATCTCACAAATGTACCACCTTTGCTCTCCCTCAGCTTCACAATATAGGAAATTTGGGTTCTCCAGCTATTCCAGACAAGTATCTGCACAAGATCAAAAATTGCTATTTCCTTTTTTTTTTTATTTCAGCATATTATGGGGGTACAAGTATTTAAGTTACACATATCGCGCTTGCCCCACCCGAGTCAGAGCTTCAAGTGTGTCCATCCCCCAGATGGTGCACTCCACACCCATTAGGTGTGAATATGCCCATCCCCTCCTCCTCCTTCCCATCTGCCTGACACCCAACGAATGTTACTACTATATGTGCACCTAAGTGTTGATCAGTTAATACCAGTTTGCTGGTGAGTACATGTGGTGCTTGTTTTTGCATTCTTGGAATACTTCACTTAGTAGAATGGGCTCCAGCTCTATCCAGGATAATACAAGAGGTGCTAGATCACCATTATTTTTTGTGGCTGAGTAGAACTCCATGGTATACATATACCACATTTCATTAATCCACTCATGTATTGATGGGCACTTGGGTTGTTTCCACATCCTTGCAATTGTGAATTGTGCTGCTATAAACATTCTAGTGCAGATGTCTTTTTTATATAATATCTTTTTTTTTCCTTTTGGTAGATGTTCCTATTCTAATTTAATGAGGGGCTATATATTTCATAAAGCAGTGCCTCTGTGTAAATAAATACAGTGAAGTACAGTGAAGGCAAAGTATAGGGTTTACATTGGTAAGAGAGGAAATAATTTAAATTAGGAAAACTCATGGCAAGATAGCTACAAAGGATGTATTAGCTGGATAAATTTTCTTTGTGCTCCCATTCAATCTGAATAGAAGATATTACTTGCCATTTTATTGAAGAAACAGATAAGTTTTTCTTGGCACTGATGCTATTTCAAAAAGAATA
>NW_012144968.1:1013228-1013904 GCF_000956105.1 Propithecus coquereli
TACTAATTAGTGATACATTACAATTATTAAAAAGAAATATCTGGAAGTTATATCACTATTAATATTAAACAAGTGAATCCATATAGGCTATAAAATACCACTAATAAGAAAGTGGGTAGGTGGAAAATCTTTTAAACATGTATAATGAATGACAAAGGAAAATGTGATTATATACAATTGTCAGTGTTATAAACCATATAATGTTTTTGATTTATTTGCTTTAAGCTGCATTAATTACACTGTAAGTAGACTTTGACACTTAGAAGTCCATAAAATTAAAAACATGTTGCCATTCATGAGCGTGAACTTTAAAGATCACTGATTTCACTGTGCGTGTGTGATACAAAGATCACAGTGATAGAGTTTAAAGGTGACTATTGGGCTTAGGAAGGCTTGAACATTTGCCCATTGTCACACAGGTGGTAAACGTGCGGAATATGGATCAAAATTGTGACATTGGTCCTTGAATGATGTACATTTGTGAAACACGAGCATAGATGAAGACATGAGTGGCTGTTGGGCAAGTATTTTCTGGCTCCTGTATGAAAAATGGATCAAAAAGTTTCAAAATGAACTTGGGAGACCAGTCAAGAGGACATATAAGTGGTTCAGACAAATATATGGAGCCTAATTAGAGCATATTCACATCCTAGACCCTGTGACATGTATTGTAAAT
>NW_012144968.1:1016135-1017679 GCF_000956105.1 Propithecus coquereli
TAGTAATGTAGTACCCATTACACCATTATCTATGATATAAGTGATTCTGGCTGATAAAGAATATTGTGTGTACAAGCATAGGAGGGAGATAAAAACACTCAACATAGAGGAAAATGGGCAGATGAAAAGGCATTTATCAGAGGAAGAAACTATACATCAATAAACACATGAAGAGATATTCACCTCATTAGAGATTTAGAAAATACAAATCAAGAAAAATTTCAATGTCATTGTACAGCCACACCCCAGAGATATTGCAGGTGTGATTCCAGATACCACAATAAAGCAAATATTGCAATAAGGCAGGTCACACAAATTTTTGGTTTCCAAATGCATATAAAAGTTATGTTTATGCTCTATTATGGTCTACTAAGTGTGAAATAGCATTATGTCTAAAAATGTACATGGCTTAATTAAAAATATTTTATTGCTAAAAAATGCTAACAATCATCTAAGCCTTTAATGAGTTGTAATCTTTTTGCTGGTAGAGGGCCTTGCCTCAATGTTGATGGCTGCTGACTGATCAGGGTGGTAGTTGCTAAAGGTTGGGGTGGCTGTGGCAATTTCTGAAAATAAGACAATAAGGAAGTTTGCTGCACCAATAGACTCTTTCATGAAAGATTTTGTGGTAGCATGTGATGTTATTTGATAACATTTTACCCACAGTTGAGCTTCTTTCAAAATTGGAATCAATCCTCTCAAACATTGCTGCTTTTATCAACTAAGCTTTTGAAATATTCTAAATTTTTTGTTGTCATGTCAACAATGTTCTCACCATCTTTACCAGGAATAGATTCCATCTCAGCTAACAACTCTCTTTCCTTATCCATAAGAAGCAACTCCTCATCTGTTCAAGTTTTATCATGAGATTTCAGCAATTCAGTCACCTCTACAGGCTCCTCTTCTAATTCTAAATCTCTTGCTATTTCCAATGCATCTACAATTACCTCCTTCACTGAGGTTTTGAACTCCTCAAGTAATCCACAAAGATTGGAATCAACCTCTTCCAAACCCCTGTTAATATTAGTATTTTGATCTCCTCACATGAATCACAAATGTTCATAGTGGCAGCTAGAATGATGAATCCTTTCCAGGAGATTTTCAATTTACTTTGCACAGATCCATCAGAAGAATCACTATCTATGGCAGCTATACCTTATGAAATGTATTTCTTAAATAATAAGCCCTGAAAGTTGAAATTATTCCTTGATCCTATGGACTGCAGAATGGATGTTATGTTAGCAAGCATGAAAACATTAATCATCTTGTACATTTATCTCAGAGCTTTGGGTAACTAGATGCATTGTCAATGAGCAGCAATATTTTCAAAATAATCTTTTATTCCTGAGCTGTAGGTCTCAACAGTGGACTTAAAATATTTACCAAACCATGCTGTCAAAGGATGTGCTGCCATCAGGCTTGGTTGTTCTATTCATAGAGCACAGGGTGGAATAGATTTAACATAATTTCTAAGGACCCTGGCATTTTTGGAACACTAACTGAGTATTGGCTTCAACTTTAAGTCACCAGCTGTATTAGCCCCT
>NW_012144968.1:1017729-1019992 GCF_000956105.1 Propithecus coquereli
AGGTTTTGAACTCCTCAAGTAATCCACAAAGATTGGAATCAACCTCTTCCAAACCCCTGTTAATATTAGTATTTTGATCTCCTCACATGAATCACGAATGTTCATAGTGGCAGCTAGAATGATGAATCCTTTCCAGGAGATTTTCAATTTACTTTGCACAGATCCATCAGAAGAATCACTACCTATGGCAGCTATACCCTTATGAAATGTATTTCTTAAATAATAAGCCTTGAAAGTTGAAATTATTCCTTGATCCTATGGGCTGCAGAATGGATGTTATGTTAGCAAGCATGAAAACATTAATCATCTTGTACATTTATCTCAGAGCTTTGGGTAACTAGATGCATTGTCAATGAGTAGCAATATTTTCAAAATAATCTTTTATTCCTGAGCTGTAGGTCTCAACAGTGGACTTAAAATATTTACCAAACCATGCTGTCAACGGATGTGCTGCCATCAGGCTTGGTTGTTCTATTCATAGAGCACAGGGTAGAATAGATTTAACATAATTTCTAAGGACCCTGGCATTTTTGGAACACTAACTGAGTATTGGCTTCAACTTTAAGTCACCAGCTGTATTAGCCCCTAACAAGAGAGTCAGTCTATCATCTGAAACCTTGAAGCCAGGCATTGACTTTTTGTGAACGTTTTAGATGGCATCTTGTTCCCATAGAGGGCTCTTTTGTTTACATTGTAAATCTGTTATTTAGTGTAGCCATCTTCATCAATGATCTTAGCTAGATCTTCTGGACAACTTACTGCAGCTTCTACATCAGCACTAGCTACTTCACCTTGCACTTTTATGTTATGGAGACAGCTTCTTTCCTTAAACTTCAGGAACAAACATCTGCTAGCTTCCAGCTTTTCTTCTGCAGCTTCCTCCCCTCTCTCAGCCTTTATAGAATTAATGAAAGTTGGAGCCTTGCTCTGGATTAGGCTTAGACTTAAGTAAATGTTCAGTCTGGTGTCATTTTCTATTCAGACCACTTAAACTTTCTCCATGTCAGCAATAAAACTTTCTTATCATTCTTGGGTTCCCTAGAGTAGCACTCTTAATTTCAAGAATTTTTCCTTTGCATTCACAACTTGGCTGTTTGGCACAGGTGGCCTGGCTTTTGCCCATCTTAGCTTTCAACATGCCTTCCTCGCTAAGCTTAATGATTTCTTTTTTATTATTATTATTGCAGTATATTACAGGGGTACAAATGTTTAGGTTACATAAATTGCCTTTGCTCTGCCCAAATCAGAGCTAAAAGCATGTCCATCCCCCAGACAGTGCATACCACATCCATTAGGTGAGAATGTACTCATCTCCTCCTCCCCCCTCCCACAATGATTTCTAGTTTTTGATTTAAAGTTAGTGATGTACAACTCTTCCTTTCACTTGAACACTTAGATGCCATTTTAGGGATATTAATTGGCCTAATTACAACATTATTGTATCTCAGGGAATAGGGAGACCCAAGAGGGGAGTCGGGGTGGGGGGAGAGAGAAAGAGAGAGAGAGAGAGCGCGCAACAGATACTGGTGAATAGCAGTCAGAATACACATAACATTTATTGATTAAATTCACCATTTTATATAGGCATGGTTCAAGGTACTCCAAAACAATTACAACTGGAACATCAAAGATCACTGATCACATATCACCATAACGGGTATAATAAAATGAAAAAGGTTGAAATATTGCAAGAATTACCAAAACAAGATACAGAGACAACAAGTGTGTCCTGCTGGAAAAATGGTGCCAATAGACTTGCATAACACGGGGTTGCTACAAACTCTTAATTAGTAAAAAAATGCAATATCTGCAAAGTTCAATAAAGTGAAGCTCAATAAAATGAGTTATGCCTGTATTCCGTTCACTAATCCTTGAACATTAGCACCTATTAGGTATATTACACTGTACCTAGATATGTGAGGGACTGTCTAAAATGTTTGCTGTTGTCAAATCTATTTTGTTAACGCATTTACCAAAAAAGTAGTTGAATTTCTCTTTTATCTACTTTCAGTTGTTTGCTAGGATTTATTGAGTAAACACAGTATAAAGATCCCTCCAATAGTCACTGGGTCGGTCAAAAAAAAATGCAGGGCACATAATACTTGTCCTCAGTTTATTTATTGTTAACACGTTAGCTTTTTATATTTTCATTTTTTAAAGGCTTGAGGTATGTTGTATTTGGTAATTGAGAATCATTCTTTTATTTAACATTTTAAACAATAATAAAAATGCAACAGTAAATGATAAAATTATTTATTTTATA
>NW_012144968.1:1021492-1073603 GCF_000956105.1 Propithecus coquereli
ATGCCAGCCAAATCCTTATTTCCTAAAGATAACAATTGAAAATGTGGATGTTTTTCCTGTTGTTTCTAATTTAAATGTATTAATAAATGCATGGTTTGTGCTGGCTTCATTTCAAAGCACGTAAGAGAAAGGAAGGATCTAGGCCCAGTGGCATGAACCTGTAATTCCAGCTACTCAACAGGCTGAGGCTGAAAGGTTGCTTGAGCCCAGGAGTTCAAGACCAGCCTGGGCAACATAGGAAGACCTTGTTTCAAAAAAAAAAGAAAAAGAAAGAAAGAAAGAAAAAAGAAAAAGAAAAAGGAAAGGGGCTCACCATACAGGTGACTGAATGTAAGCAGAATGACCAACTATAACAACAAATGAAATGGGAAAGCCCTGACCCCCCTCTTCTCATGGGATTAAGATTCATCTCCAACTGCTAACTCCAAGATTGAGTAAGAAAATCATTTTCAAAAAATGATGATTTCTTGTTTCTTTTCCCCTAGGGAAAAAGAAAACTGATAAACCTGAAAAGGAAAGTAAAGGTAAAGTAAAGATGACATTTTAAGACATGTACACCAAATCAGCCATGAAAACAATGGAATAAAAATACATAATTGTACAAACCATATCACTAAAAGTAATTCATGACACATAGACACTGGTTTTATGGCACATACAAGAATTGCAGTACATTGCAGTTAATCCATACAAAAGGTGTGCGTATTGTATTATTTTTAAATAGCTAAAGGGAATAGGAATATAGATCTAAAGCAAACTCTACCTGTTATTCCTAAATTAAAGCCATGGATTTCTTTTCATATGACTTCTAAAAATGTGAATATTGACTACAAAAAATTTAATTTCAAGCCTTCAGAAGAACTATTAATAAATATGATATATTACTCTGACTTACTGTTTCTTCTCTGCAGAAAAAGCAGAAGTGAAACATCATAAAGAAGAAAAAGGTAATTTTTTAAAAGAAGAAAAACTATAATGCAAAGCCCTGAAGCCAAAATATTTTGAATCAAAATTTATTTATATCATTTGTAAATGGAAGTTTTATTTATATATGTGATGACTGCTGGTCTGATTTAAAGAAGAAATGTGGTAAATAACTGTGGCTATATGATAATGGACAGCAGGCCAATCCATGCAAAGAAGCATCCATTTGATGTTCCCTTGATGCTTCCTCTTAACACTGGGTTTATTTCCTTAGTAAACTATACAATATAATATAGTAATCACTGATTTCAATGTAATTTTCCGGAGAACTTACAAAGGTCTTAATTATCAAAGAAATATCTATTGGATCAAGAGGAAAGCGTTCTTAGATATATCAGAATAACTGTCAATAACAAAAAAATACTTTTTGTTTATCCTCACATTCAGTTAGAGTGACCCATTTTCCATAGATTCTAGTTAATTTAGTTGCAACATTCATGGTATATCTCTGTTTATGAAAACCAATCTCTACTGCTAACATTTACTTTTGTTAGGTATTAGTTGGAATGAAGACGAAATTTTTTAAATTCACCCTGAGAAAATATTTACAATGCTTTAATCATTCCCACGTTCTTAAAGCTTAGAGTTGAAGTGAGACACAATGTTTATGAAAATTTACTTTAAAAATTCATATTTTAATTTAGATTTTTCTTATAAACAGTCTCGACAAGAAAAGAAAGTCCTCAATTACACAATGTGACAAAAGGTAATTTTGAACTACATAAATATTCAAATGCAACATTAGTATAGAAATGCCTGAATTGTGTTGATGCTGAATATTAACACCAAATTATTTTAAAGCAGCAACATCTAGCAGATATACACTTCAGCTAACAGCAGAGGATTATTTTACTTGTTTTGCAGTTTTATACATGAGGTGTGCTGCTGTAATGTGACGAAAAACATAAGTATCCCAACTGAAAATGTTTTAAAAAGAACTTTATATTGGCATCATTTTATTTTATAAATTTTTAATTCTTAGGTTTATGTTAGAAACTCTAAAAATCTCAAAGTAAACTATATAACACAAATTCCTTAAAAACATATATTTCCTATCCTGGCCCTTTGAATGAGATTTAGGTTGGTAGAATGGAGATATTGCCAGTTTTGTTCAAAAAGGTAGAATGTCTGGTGTAGTATTCAGGACAATTATCTCACCCTATATATTTTTTCCCTACATACATATAGTTTAATAATAAAGCACATTTCTTTGAAGAATAATAATGCCTTATGGAAACAGATGAATTACTGTGAAAAAGTAAACTGATTTTTTATTTTGCTTTTTAAGATGTATTTATTTTATTGTCTAACTGGTAATTACTGATCTTTATTCATCTTTGAAAGAAAAATAATTCTCAGTGATATATTTTATGAAATTTGGAAATTTTAAAGAAAATATTTAGATTAATTACATAATACAAAGTGACTTTATTCAAGTTAGGCATAAGTATAATTGAACTAAAACACTTAATTTTAACAAAGATCCTGCTGATTTTAGTAAGAGTATTTAAAAAGTATAAATATATTGTGACAGCTGAAGTGATTAATAGCTTTTTTGATAGCTCACATATTTTCTTACATACAAGAGATTAATGAAGATTTTCAAAGACTCATGTTCACAAACAATAGAGAGTTGTATTTCTTCATTAACTCTTAAACAATAAAAGAGAAACTCAAAATATATTAGATACTTTTATAAAGTACACTGATGTATAATCTCCTTGCATTTTATCTCATTTAAACAAATTTTGTTTTCTTTTCTTAGCTGAAAAACCGGCAAGAGTATCAAGTAAGTACAATGTGTATTAATGATGAGTTCTCTTTAATACATAGTATCAAATTTAAGGTGAAATTCATAAAATATTTCTATTTTTTAATGTTCAGAGATTCATTCTAAACTAAACCTACTGATAGGAATTTGTTAGCTTTTTTTTTTTTTTTTTTTGAGACAGAGTCTCACTCTGTTGCCCGGGCTAGCTAGAGTGAGTGCCGTGGCGTCATCCTAGCTCACAGCAACCTCAAACTCCTGAGCTCAAGCGATCCTCCTGCCTCAGCCTCCCAAGTAGCTGGGACTACAGGCATGAGCCACCATGCCCGGTTAGTTTTTTCTATATATTTTTAGTTGTCCAATTAATTTCTTTCTAATTTTAGTAGAGGCAGTGTCTCGCTCTTGCTCAGGCTGATTTCGAACTCCTGAGCTCAAACGATCCGCCCGCCTCGGCCTCCCAGAGAGCTAGGATTACAGGCGTGAGCCACCGCGCCCAGCCAAATTTGTTAACTTTTATTCTCACTTATGTTGAAACTTGTAAAAAATCTACATTATTTGAAATTGTAACTTGTACCAGAAACACCTTATTACGTACTTAAGCCTGAAGATAAAAGTGACTTGTCTTCAAATAAATAAATCTTTTCAGTGATTGAAGCAGAATGAAAAAAAAATAATCCTGTTTCTGCCTTAAACCATCAATCACTAAAAATTTACTGTGGATCACGTATGATCAAACAATCATGTTTTATTTGCTGCTGTTTTCTAATCTTCATTAACTTACATATAATTTTATAACTAAGAAGAATGGCATAGTTAGGAATGAATGGAATCTTGTGTAGCATAAACAAACAGAGCTCCCAAAAAACATTCTCTAAAATATCAGATCCAGGTACAGATAGGAATTCTAAATGTATAGGATACAACTGTAAACATTCTTACAAGTTCCTAAAATTTAGAGAAATAAAAATTTTCCTTTCCATATTTCCATACTTACAAAAAGAGAAATCATTCTAAAACAGTGCTATTCAATACAAATACAATATCAGTCACATATGTAATTTTAAATTTCTAGTTGACACATTAAAAAGTAAAAAAAAACAGATGAAAATAATTTTATAATACATTTTATTTAACCCAATATATACAAATATTATTTCAATGTATAATCATATAGAAATGTATTAATCATTTACATCCTTTTTTTTCTTGTATTGAGACTTTGAAATCATATGAGTATTGTACACTTAGAGCACATTTCAGTTTGCACTAGTCACATTTCAATTCCCTAAGATCCGTGTAGTTAGTGGCTACTGCATTGGACCAAGGAAGTGCAATTTATTGCTTCCGCTGTACCCAACATTTTGTGAATATTGAGAACAACATAAGAGAATCATTAAAATATGGTACTTGCCACATTGTCCTTTAAAGTTCTTCGATTGCATGTAATACAATCCCACATGGACTTGCTTCAGGAATTTAAAAAATAAAATTTATTACATGGATACAGAATTATCTCAGTGATGCAGGGCAAAACTTAAAGTAAAGGCCCTTGGAAACTATCCTACCCCACACCCTTCCCCTATAGCCAAAGGTAGTGGGAGCAGACTTCATGAAGGAGGTAATGCCAGGATTTGTACCTTGAAGAATGCTTCATCTGGAACCAGAAAATAGCCCAAATAGCCAAAGCAACCTTAAGCAAAAAGAACAAATCAGGAGGCATCACTTTACCAGACTTTAAGATATACCACAAGACTATACTAACCAAGACAGCATGGTACTGGCACAAGAAGAGAGACCTAGACCAACGGATCAGAATGGAGAATCCAGATATAAAACCATCCTCATGTGACCAACTGATCTTTGACAAAGCAGACAAAAACATACAGTGGAGAAAAGAATCCCTATTCAATAAACGGTGCTGGGAAAATTGTACAGCCACATGTAGAAGACTGAAACAGGAGCCACACCTCTCATCACTCACAAAAATTAATTCACAATGGATAACAGACTTAAACCATGGCATGAAACTATAAGAATTCTAAAAAAAGAGGCTGGAAAAATTATTATAGATATCAGCCTAGACAAAGAATGTATGAGGAAGACCCCAAAGGCAATCACAGCAACAATAAAAATAAATAAATGGGACCTGATCAAATTAAAAAAGCTTCTGCATAGCCAAGGAAACTATCACAAGAGCAAACAAACAACCTACAGAATGGGAGAAAATATTTGCATGCTACATGTCTGATAAAGGGCTGATAACTAGAATCTATATAGAACTCAGGAACAGCAAGAAAAAATCAAGCAACCCCATTAAAAAGTGGGCAAAGGACATGAACAGAAACTTTTCAAAAGAAGATAGACTAATGGCCAAGAAACATATGAAAAAATGCTCATCATCTCTAATCATCAGGGAAATGCAAATCCAGACCACAATGAGATAGAACCTAACTCCAGTGAAAATGGCTTTTATCAAAATGTCCCAAAACAACAGATGCTGGTGTGGATGTGGAGAGAAAGAAACACTTGTACACTGTTGGTGGGACTGCACACTAGTTCAGCCTCTGTGGAAAGTAATATGGAGATGCCTCAAAGAACTAAAAGTAGACCTATCATTTGATCCAGAAATCCTACTATTGAGTATTTACCCAAAGGAAAAAAGACATTTTATAAAAATGACACTTGTGCTGGAAGGTTTATAGTAGCACAATTTATGATCTCAAAGATGTGGAAACAACCCTAGTGCCCATCAATACATGAGTGGATTAATAAAATGTGGTATATGTATAATCGTTGAGTATTAGTCATAAAAAAATGGTGAACTAATACCTTTTGTACCAGCCTAGATGGAAGTGGAGACCATCCTTCTAAGTGAAGTATTGCGAGAATGGAAAAACAAGCACCACCTGTACTCACTATTAAATTAAAACTAAATGATCAGCACTCACGTGTACATAAGGTAGTAAAATTTAAGGGAAATAGAGCAGGTGGGGGGATAGGATGGGTAAATTCACATCTAATGGGTACAATGCACACTGAGTGATGGGTACACTTACAACTTTTACTCAAACTGTACAAAAGTAATTCATATAACCAAAATGTTTGTACCCCAGTAATATTCTGAAATAAAAAAAATAAAATCATGCTAACTTGTAAAAATTACTTAACATTTCTGTGGTTCAGTAGCCTTATTTTTAAAATTTGGAGTATAATAATAATATTTACCTCATAGAAATTTTGGGCAGATTAAGTAAGGTAAAATAGTAGGATGCATATATGAAGTGATTATTAACTGGTAACTATGAGAATGAGGATAGTAGTGATGATTACGATATGACAAGGAGTTACTTCCCTAGCTAGGGATAGATTTCAATTATTAAGCTTTTGTGTCAAAATGGATAAAACTATAAAATGAAAAAATAAAAAGAAATAACACCTCATTTATTTTTGGCTGGATTTAAAACAATCACACCTTTTAGAGCAAGGGTAATTAAATTCATGATGATTTTGTTCCAGGAGGAAAAAATGGAGCAGTTACTTTTTGCTGAAGGCTTCTAAATGGATTCCAGCTGCCATAGTCACTATTCTGATCGCTTCTTTTGCTGGACCCCAGAGACAGTCTGCATATAAGGCACATTTGCTGCAATGTTTCACTGTTCATTATTAGTCTTTGGGTCCCAGCACCGTGGCCTCATTCGTTTATGGGTGATGTTAAGTTGTCCTGACATTGCTCTCAAGACAGTCGTGTTTATCCTTGGAGTGACAGGACAGACACTCAGAAAGGATTGCAAACGTTTATGGAACACCCTTGGCTTCACTGTGTACTGTGTGCAAAATTCCAAATGTGAACTGTCCCTGCATGCTTTATTATTCCCTGGAGTCAATTTCAAGAATTCTCAGTGAATGTTCAGTGTAGCAGTTAATTTTCTTTAAAACTCATGATCATCTTAAATAACAGCATGCATAGAAGGAGCCTCTCACACCTGAGGGCTAACATAAACTGCCTGTCGACTGTTGCTCTGAACTACTATAAATTCTTAGGATTTTTGGGGAAAATGTAAACTCTTAGAATGTAATATTCTCTGACACCAGTTACACAAATTCAGCCAGTTAAGAAAATAATGGAGCTTTGGGTATATCTGTAGACACAGAGTGATGCAGAGAATTTGATAAAGGAAGAGTGGTGAGGAGGGATACAGAAATGATGCTAAGTTTCCTTTGTGTCTGTGTCTAAGGATTCCAAGTGTTTGCTTATGAGGATTTCTTGAAACTGCACAAATCAGAAAAGACTGCTAGGAGAGATAAACATACAGTAACTGTGTCAGTATACACCATGCATTATTTATGTAGATTTATTTATTTATAGTGTTTGCTGATAGTATGAAGAACAGTCTGGACACTACATAGAAACATTTTAAAATGGGAAAAACGAAATTAACAATCTATGCCACCAATGTAGATGCTTTAAAATTCTCCTTCTTGCCAAATGACAATCTCTTTTAAGCTTTCCCATTCTCCCCATCACCATCCTCCTATTCTCATACGTGGAAGCCTTGCTTCTCCTAACATTTATCTTTCCATGTTCCTCCTTGACTCCATCCTTTCTTGCCACTCTACATCCTTGCTTCCTCAATCATGAGTCTGCAGCTCTCAATCTAAGGGCTCCTCCCCGCTCTGCTTACAAATACGTACCGACTATTTCTTTGTCTAAAATTGCCCTTGCCCTTTCTGCTTCTTGGAGCTTGTCCTTTTCCTCTGCTTGAGTTTACAACCACACTTCTGAAATAGATCTCCCAGCAGTTCCTCTCCGCTCCTTCAGTTTTAACGCCATGCAACCTGGATATTCCTCCCCACACTCTCCTCAAATAGCTCACTTAAATAACACAGACTTCCAAATTGCAACATTTAATCAACTTTTCTCACTTCTCCCCTATTCTTAACCTCTATGATGTATTCCACATTGTGAGTCCCCCACACTTTTTGAAATGTTTCCTTCATTGGCTTTCATAGCATTGGACTTTTTTCAGTCTGTTTCTTGGTATTAGTTTCTGCTGCTAATGGGTTGAATTCTTCCATCCTCATCTCTCTTTCCTACTCTTCTGCACTCTTACTCAGCCTGACGATTCAGCCTTTTTGTCTACACTGTTATCTAGCTCTTTGTGGAAAGACCCAAAATTCTTTTGAAGCCTAAGCTATTTTTTCAGCTCTGGTCCCACACTTTCAACTCCCAACTTCACTCTTTGTTCATACAAGTTAATGACTGACCTTTCTTCATACCCTTCTTCTTTAACTTATCCCTCCATCTCCTTTAAATTACAAAGGGTGCTTCTCCTATTGCTACTTGATTTTCACTCTTTAGTTACTTAGACATAAAACTTCAAATTCTACTTTGACTAATCACCATTCCTTGTCTCTGACCCTAATGCAGTTGCAAGTCATGTTGGTTTTTACTATTTCTCCTCTGAACCATGGTAGTCACTCCGCAATAGGCCTGTTTCTTATTTCTGTCATCCTTCTGTTTTGTTTCCACTAACAGATTAAGTTTTCCAAAATTTCAAATTGATTAGACCATTTGTATGAGATGTGTTCAAAATATGCATTGAAAATTGAGAATAAATTCTAAATTTCCTAGTCCAGGAGTCTAGAGCCTTTATGATCCGGCCCTAAACTACATTTTAAATATTTTTTTTTTGTTTCATCATTTTCTATACCCATTGTAGGTTTTAACCTACAATGAATGTTCCATGTTCTTAATATTCCTGTATCCTAAACTTTGGTACTGTGAAGAAGACTCCTCTTTTCCTGAACTATTCTTCCTATTTCTGATTATCCAATTCCCTATGATCTCTCAAATTCCACTGGTAGTGGGACAGCTTTCATTAAAAACTTATTTGATCTACATAAGAGGAATGACCATTTCACCCTTGGAACCATCTTACAGGTTTGTTTTTTTGTTTTTGTTTTTTTTTTTTGTCGGGGGCAATTGTGATATACTATCTTATAGCTCATAGTATCTTATGCTTGTTTGGATACTTGTCCATTTTCTCTACTTGATTGTAGATCACTGCTAAATAGCATCCTATTTCCTTTTGGGTCCTTCAGAGAACATAGCAAAGTGCTTTGCAGGTAGAAGTAGAACAGCTCATTGGAAAAAGTGAAGGTCTAGAAGTTAAGGTAAATTAGTTCCATTTCTTCTCTCAACACTTCTTAGAATGCGTTGCTTCAGAGAAGTTATTTTTCGATTTCCCTGAGTCTCAAAGTTCTCTTATAAAATGGGGGTTTTCTCCATATTTCATAGGTGTATTGTGAGACCTAAAAATGAAAACACATACATAAAATGTAGTACATAGTAGAGTACTTGGCATAGAAAAAGAGCTCATTTTAGTTCTTCTTATTGTGACTGAAAAAGTATTTCTTCAATTCATAAATTACAGCAAAACTTCAAAGTAATATTCACTTTGTAAAATGATACTTTTAAAAATATGTTTAAATTTTTACTTTTATATTATAAACACATAGGTTACATCACAAAGTATACATGATGACTTGCACCCTTTTTATGAAGAAGAAACTGAAATTCCAACCATCTCTGAAAAACACTATGAAAATAAGTTTCCAGTTAATTATTTTTCATGTATATGATGGTGGTGTTAAATCTATTCCAGTTATCTAAATTTAGCAGTGATGGTTTCAATATGGTTTAAAAATTTGATACATATCCCTAACATCCAAGAAGTTCACTTTTATTATACATTTCAATACAATTTATAATTTTCCTTCTAATGTAAAATTAACATTAGTTATTGGACAGATAATTGACATTGTGTGTATTCCCACAAAATATATAAGATAAGGTGGAAATACAACCAAGCTTTTTCTTTGTAATAATTCTTACTTTGAGTTGTCCAGTTTTGCTTTGTCTGTGTTTTTGCTTATATTTTGGATTATTTTACTTATATTCCTGTGTCAGAGAAACAGTATATGTTTTCTTTCAAGCAGTAACATTTACTTTCTTGTGTTCTAAATATTTTGACCTAATATTGGTTTAAATGCCCAGCAAACCTATTTTTTTTTAGATAATCATCTTTCCTTTTGGCAAGTTTACTTCCTTTTGTAATATGTTGGCTATTTCATAGAAATAAAAACAAAATACAGGTCTTTCTATTACAATCACTTAATGTTTTCATAAACTAATAGCTATTTAAGAACACCTGTGTCTGTAGCCTTAATTCAATATATATATAAAAGATTTACAAAACCTAGTCCTTTGACATCAGCATGTTCAAAATATTGAAATGGTGGCCACACGGAAAGCATGTCCCCTCAGTTCACGATTCTGTTATAGTGGGGACATCTGCTTTAGATGGGAGGATGGATTCACTGATGTCTGTGTTTCCTTAGGGATCTTTTCCTGTGAAAGTGAAGAATAGAGTCTACAATTCGAAAGTCAAGATAATACACGTTTATTCTTCATTGCTTGGAATATGATGCCTAAATTTCTTATAGTGGTTAGGTAAACAGAATAGATCTTGTGATTGCCTTTTCATTGCCATTATCATTTTCGAAGAAAACTAAGTAACTTTTCTATTCATCTGCACTGAAGGAGAATAGATTGTCGACATGCAGAGGGACATACTTAGCATCCTCTGTCATCCTAAGGGGGTTGGCAGAATGCTTCCATTTTCATCTCTGTTCTGCACAAGTACGTGACTCATGCAGAACTTGACTCTGTGAGACCTTGTCAGTGGATAGGTGTTAGGCAATACAATGCATGGGTTCTGGAATCAGAGAGAAGTGGTTTTAGAAGTCCACCCTCAAGAGGCAGAATGATGTGGTGATTATCAGCACATTCTCTGGAACCAGAATGCATAAGTCTGAAGCCCAATTCCTTCACTTATTATAGCTGTGGGATCCTGAGTCTCTCTGGTCTTCAGTTGTCCCACCTACAAAATGGGAATACTAGTGGTATCTTCCTCACGGTTTTGTTGAGGAGATGAATTGTGCTACTATTTTTAAAATGCTTACAAAGTGGCTAACATATAGCAGGTGTACTGTTTGTGGAATAAATTAAAATCCTCATTCAAGATTTGGGTTCAGGTCAGGCGCGGTGGCTCACACCTGTAGTCCTGGCACTCTCGGAGGCTGAGGCTGGTGGATCGCTCAAGGTCGGGAGTTTGAGACCAGCCTCAGCGGGAGTGAGACCCCATCTCTACTAAGAATAGAAAAAAATTGATCAGATAACTAAAATATAGAAAAAATTAGCTGGGCATGGTGGAACATGCCTGTAGTCCCAGCTACTCGGGAGGCTGAGGCAGAAGGATTGCTTGAGCCCAGGAGTTTGAGGTTGCTGTGAGCTAGGATGACGCCCCGGCACTCTACCCCGAGCAACACAGTGAGATTCTGTCTCAAAAAAAAAAAAAAAAAGATTTGGGTTCATGTTCTTGCTGTGCCACTCACTAAGTCTGCGACCTTGTGCAGGACTTACCCCCCTCTACTCCAACTGTACAGGTGATTCAGTATAAGCATGCCTGCCTTATATGGTTGTTGTCAGGATTGAAGGTGCTAACACATGTTAAATAACTTAATACAGACAGTAGGTGATAAATCTTAAGAAATAGTAAGTATTATTGGTGTACAATGTGATATTTTGATATACCTATATATTGTGAAATAATTACCAAAATCAAGCTAATTAACAGGTACATCACCTTACATAGTTAGCATCATTGTGTATGCATGTGTGATGAGAACACTTAAGATGTACTCTTTTAGAAAATTTCAAGTATACAATTTCCCTGATATATACCCAGAAGTGGAATTGTTGGATCATATGGTAGTTCTATTTTTAATTTTTTGAGGAACCTCCATACTGCTTTACATAATAGTTATACTAATTTACATTCCTACCAATAGTGTACAAGGGTTCCCTTTTCTCCAAATCCTCACCAACAGTTATCGTTTGACTTTTTGTTAATAGCCATCTTAACAGATGGAAGGTGATATCTCATTATGGTTACCTGTTAGCCATTTACATATATGTCTTGTTTAGAGTGTCTATTTGAATTCTGTCTCTATTTTTTAATCAGGTTGTTTTTTGACATTGAGTTGTAATGATTCTTTATATATTATGAGTATTAATCCCCTATCAGTTATATGGTTTGCAAATATTTTCTCCCATTTCTTAGGTTGCCTTTTCATTTAGCTCATTTTTTTGTCATTGTGTGGAAACTTTTTAGTTTGATGCAGTCCCACTTGTTTATTTTTGCTTTTGTTGCCCATGCTTTCAGTGTCAAATTCATAAAAGCATTGCCATGACAAATGTCAATAACCTTTTCTCCCTATATTTTCTTTTAGGGGTTTATTGTCTCAAGTTTCACATTAAGTGTTTAAATTTGTTCTCAGCTGATTTTCGTGTGGTGTAAGATAAAGGTCCAATTCCACTCCTGTCCATGTAGATATCCCGTTTTACTACTACCACTTATTGAAAAAAGCAATCTTTTCCTTATTGTGTATTCTTGACACCTTTGTCAAGGATTTGTTTACCCATGTATATGCATGGGTTTATTTCTTGGATTTTTAGAATTGTCAAAAAGGCTAAAATCCCCTCAATCTGCTAATAAATTATATAGGTAGATATTTTTCTCTTTATCTAGCCTGCATATATGTAAATCCACTTACCTCAAATTTCTTAAATTTCAAAAGTGATTATGGTTTTTGGAAGGAGTTTTAGGAGTCAGATGAGGAGAGACATATTCAGGGTGTGGGGAGGTCACTACAGGCCCTTCCCTAACCAGCCTCTGTCAGCCTGCCGATCACATGGCAGGACAGCATCCACGCCCTCCGCATCCTCTCTCCAAGTTGAGACGTGCCTTTTTTGTCAGAAAGCTCTTGTTTATGGCAACATTAGATGCTGAGTGTGTAGTTTAATAAGGGGTCTTATGACTCTTAAAAACCTTTAAATACAACATTTCCTCTTTGTAAAACGGAAAAATAGACCATTATTTTATATGCTGTTTTTCTACACTCTAGAAGATTTTGAAGCTGTACCAGCTCCAAAGAAAGCAAAAGGTGAGTTCATTGTCTTGGGATCATTTTCAAGTTTTCTTTCAAGAATCTAATGTTTTGTCCATCTTGTTTTATTTAACTATTCTTGATCTACTCCTCAGTATTTCTAACCAATATTTACATGGTCGATTTATGTTTTAAATGAACAGCTTTTTAAAACTATTTAGAAAATATATATCTCCTTACACATTGAAGACATTAGTTGGGCATTGATTCATTTATAAGTAATTATCAGAAACATTTATTGGGCAATCTGCAGGAGCAATACTTCAAAATTATTATTTCATTAAGGATTACAAGAATGTCATGTTTGTATTAAGAAAAAATGAGGTAAGTCATTGATATTAGCAGCATTATCATAATGGAAAGAAGTGGGGAAGGAAGGAAAGTAGGAAGGGACTCACCATACCCCCGCAACAAAGCATAGGCACTTAGAAAAACCTATCTCCAGATGTGTGATCTTGATAAGGTCTTTCCAGGAAAAAATTTCTCTATGTGTAAAGTGAGGATTTAAACTAACTTGATTTTTAAACTAACTTGCTTCCTAATTTGGGTTTGGTATAAAATAGTATGTATTTTATATTGTATGTATAATAGTATGTATTTTATAATAGTATGTATTTTATATTCTATTCCACTTCTAAACTTACCTATAGACAATAAAAGTCTGCCTAAGAGCTGTTCTTGCCATAAAAGTGAGAGTTCTCTGCCAGTGTCCCAAATTAAGTAACATTGTGGAAAACAGTACTTTCAAAAAGGACACAGGGTAATGGTTACCTAAGTCTTGTGAGATAAAAGTTGAGATTTATACTTTTATTAAGATACCTTTTTGAATATTGGATTTTTAGATTTTTAATTAAATTATTAAGGACAGCAACACTTAATATGTTTTTGGCTCCTAGACCAGTGATTCTAATCTTTAATGTATATACAGATCACTTGTAGATCCTATTGAAATGTCTCAGTTGAAACCTAAGAATCTGCATTTATATAAATCTCTTAGGTGATGCTGAAGCTATTGGTACATGGATCCCACTTTGAGGGGCAAGGCTCCAGAATCCATTGAAAATTTGATAAAATCTATAAATCTACTTTCTATGAAACACACACAAACACGACACACACTCACTCACATCATCTTATCATTTCAGAGTTTTCCAGGAAAAAAAAAATCCCAAAAAGCTCATCCACAAATACCAATTAAGAACTTCTAAGCTCAAGAAAGGGATACAAAGGGATAGCTTCAAATTATCTACCATTAGATAAACTCATGGCATATGATACTACAGCAAAGAAATAAATAAAATGTGCTTGAGTCAGATGTGAAAAGGAAAGGATACAGGACAGGCTGCTGCTATACTTTCATGGCAAGGATGATCACTAAAAACATATGTCCCTCCAAATTTAAAACTCTTCTGCCTAAAATGTTCATCTTATAGCCAGATTCCACCCTTATCATGTTGTAATTGTGAGCATCAAAGAAAAGAATGTATGCCAGCTAGTCCTCATTTGTCAATCAATATTCAACACGTTGGCGCCAGTTTTCCTGTTGGAACAATTGCCTGTAGCATGCCATTTTTTCCATTGGCTCATCTTCCGTTACATTTTATAGTGACAGTATGAATATAATCTGTATAAAAATCTAAAGTGTACTATAAAAAGGGTAAAAGCCTCCTGTTTCTTTCATATTGTGCTCCTGGTTAGATATTCTCACTCCCATACATATTTATATAATACCTATAAACATACAAGTTATTTACTTTCATATTTTTGTATCCACTAGAAGAAACTGAAGATGTATCTTCCACAAAGAAGCAAAAAAGTAAGTTTATAATTAGTTAAAATTTCTAAATTGTTCTACATTAAAGACATTACATGTAAATTTATACTTCTGATTCTCTTAAGATTAGTATTAGAAGAAAAAGATTTTTAGCACAGACATGAAGAATGATATTAAAGTTGGTCGTTTATATTTTAAAGAGAAGTTCACCAATTTTTTGTGTCAGGCAAGAGAGGCACATAGTTGCAGGAATTACAAGTGATGGCTGAAGTGGCGTTTATCGCCAACCATTCTACACAGTTCTGGTCCTTAACTACAACTGAATCTATGCTTAAACATGGGTTACTGTCTGCTTTATGAAAGGACAGCTGAAGTAATATGCTAAACTTTTTTAGATCAAGTACAAAAAATGAAGAAATAGGTTTTAATAATTCAATTGCTTGGAAACTCACTTGTAAGATTCAAAGTACTTTTTGATTTTTCTTGATGTACAGTAGGCTCTTAATATTCAATCTTTGGGATCATTTATTTTAGAATGCAATAAATAGTCCTGCAGTTACAAAATTCATTGTCCAAGATTCTCATTATTTCAAGTCTTCCAAATTAGACATTTTTGTTCAAATGGTAAAGTAATAAATTTTGGATTCACATGTGCATTAAATAAAATCATTACAGGACAGAGTAAAGGAAGCAATTTTTGAAATAAGTTTATAACTTATTTATAACTGATGTTTGTTTCAAATAATGCTTTTAAAGTAAAGTAAAGACATCAATCTGAAGAATTGATATCTCTAGGTTCTGCAATGTTTCTTACATGGATTTGTGCAGAAAATTACCAAGATATTATTTACAATAGCAAACGCCTCCTATTTTGTGTTAATAGTTAATTCATTAAACAAATACTGAGTGCCTAATATGTTTCAAGTACTGCTTTAAATGCTGGAACTACTGGACCAGATATAAGTTATACTCATTATAACCCTTTATATAATAAGGTTGTGAAAATATAGGGAATTGCCCAGAATCTTATAATACTTTTAGATATTATTGCAAAATCCATAAGAAAAATAATTATAAATCAGTCTGGGCATGTTTTTGATTTATAAAATAACATTTTCCCATTTGTTAACCTACTGGTAATAATTTGTGACTATGTCATATAAACACTCTAAATCTCTTATTTCATGAATAAATATTAAAACACAATTCAATAAGATAGATGGATTGTATCAATGCCAATTTTCTAGTTGGGATATTATACTATAGTTTCATAAGATGTTATCATTGGGGGAAACTGGGTGAAGGTACATGGTATCTATATGTATTATTTCTTACAATGATATGTGAATATACAATTATCTCAAAATAAAAATTTTAACTAAAATGAATAAAATAATTAAATAATTTTAATAAAAAGGTATCAGATATTTTAAGTTCAGTTGGGAGATTTATTGCATCAAAAGAACATTTCCTGTTTTCATCTTACCATGAAGTAGTTCTGTAGCCTGATATTCATGAGCCTTTTATGTCAGCTCTCAAATTTGCAGGCATAATGATATTTATATTAATAGTTTATTCAACATCAATTAAATAAATGCATCAGAACAGTGTCCACCTCGATAAGGTTCAGCTGGAAGGGATTCTGTCATTGATGGGCTCTAATACTTTTAACACTGGTGCTGCCACTTCTCCTCGATGCAGTCCCAGCTTTATTGCCATCTCTCTCTGTAGCCCCTCAACTCCCCCAAGCTCCCACAACCTCCACAGCCTGGAGGGGAGGGGCATTGTGTCACTGCCTCTATTGGAAGTTAGAACAAAAGAGAAAATATTTCTGGGTGAGATTTAGTGGAAAGGAAAAGAGCTAAATTCAAGATTTCTCCAGACTACTTTCATCTCTGAAAACCCAGTGACTAAGGTCAGGTACCATCCAAGGTGGTGGAATCAGAATACTTACTCTCTTGTTGCTTTTCTCAGCTCCATCTACCCATGCTTCATTTTGTTCTACTTCATAAGCCCTTACTCTCATACGGATTTGGCCATCTTTTCCATCTCCCACATAGCACTAGCTTCAATTGTTCTTTCTTCCCTGGTCTTCTGCAAAAAGTCTGTGGTTGGCTGATGAAATGCAAATGGATATGATGAAAACAGTGAAGAGTCAATAGGCGCCCGTGATTGTGAAGAGACGTTGACCTCACCCTCTCTTAACAAAACTGCTACCTGGGAGCACCAGCTCACTAAGCCCGCAGTTCATGGTCATATTCACTGTGCCACACACCCTTGCTCAGCTTTGACTTTGCTGTGTTGCTTTTACTCGGAGCTCCTACCTGAGAGTACTATAGGCTAAAAGAGTAATTAGGCCATCTCGATAGAGTTCTTGCCTCCAGAGTAAAGGCAAGTAAGAAAACCTCAAGACTTTAGGAACCACAAGGCTCTCTGTGACATTATAAAAGACACCCACACAAAAGTTTGTTACTTTGGGTATTAATAATCTAATTAACATTCATGTTTTGAAACGTGTTACTATGTAATAGAGTAACAGTCTTTCGATTGCTATGCACATCCATAGATTTCTATACACTAAGCACTTTGACTTTCTCTGCCTGGTCATTTTTATTATCATTTATTAAGGACTTATTATGTATCAGGGAGAATTTTAAGGGCTTCACACATGTGAACTCATTTAATTGTCACAATATTTCTGTGAGATTTTGTTGTTTTGTTTTCATACATGAAGAATCCAAGACACAGCAGGGTCTGGTAACTTGCCCATTTCTACGGAGGCTCTCTGACTGCAGAATCTATGACCCTATCTGCGGCACTATACTGCTTCACTGTGCTTTAACTGCCTTCCTGATCACATTCTGCTTGGTTTAACAAATCCTCATGCTCTCTTCCTTAGGTCCCATCAGTTTCTTCCAATGTGTCTACTTGGATGGGTATAATGGCTATGGATTTCAGTTTCCTGTCACTCCCGCACACCACCCTGGAGAGCGCGCTGGCCATGGAAATTCTCCAGGACAGAAACAACAAGGACAATAGACACACATGCATGATCCTTACAAGTGCTTTAAGATTTTGAAAGTGAGATGTTTTGTTTTGTCCACAGTGGCATAGGCAATTGAAATCATGCAATCCAGAGAATTTCTGTGAAAATGTTTTACACTTCAGCCTGGTATAGAGAGAAAGGGTAGGCAAAAAGATTGAATGATTAGCAGACATGTTGAAGTGTCTGATGCTCAAGAATCTGTTATGTGTGTTTGTTGCTGTGTAGGGGTGCTTGTGCACAGAAATTAATTTAAAGTTTACTTATAATGCTCCTTTAAATGCATAATTGACACAATTACAAAGTAAAATTCCTGGATTCAGCTAGATATTTACGTTTTTAATGATAACATGGACTACACTCTAATGCATCTTCTGGGTATCTGGACTCAATTTACTCAATAAGTTGATGCTTAATAGTTTCATTTTACTTATGCCTGTTTCTATTTTAGTTGTGGCTATGCTCTAAGAATGGGTAACAATTGCACCAAAGAGTGCTATAGGTTTCTTGTGATACTCTTTTAAAGCTCAAAATATCTCTGAACTTCAGATATTACACTACAGAGAATAAATGTTTGAGTAATCTTATCTCTAAGATTTGTCTTGAATTACAATCAGGACATTTACTCCAGTGGAAATACACCACCCAATTAGGCAGGTCTAGTGAATCATTTGTTTAAAATATAGGCAAATGATATGTGTTATTTTCAGACTTCTCCAGACTATGTCCTAATGAAAATGTCACCTGGGTGAACTTTTATATCAATCACTAAATTTGAGTGACAGATGCAAAAATATTTTCATTTTGCTTTAATGCATTCTTTCTCAAAATGGCAAAATATGAATGCCATCAAAGTCTAAGGAAGACATTTTAACCATAAATACCTTCATAAGATGTCTTACTTGTATTTTAGGTCATTGGTCATTGGTACCAATGAAATGGATGACAATTTTTAACCTACTTGATGATATGTCACTGGGAATGACCATATGGTTTTGTCATTTTCCTAGTGATATAAATACTTATGTTCTTTACCACATTTTTTATCAACTCTAAAAGTCACGCCTCTGTGACCTTTATCATGTTTACAGTTGCAACTGAACTTATGACAGTTAACTCAGGAAATAAATTGAGTTACCCTTGCTGGCATCATAATTATCTTCCACAAGGTCTGAGATAACCAGAGCCAATACTAGCCAAATGATTTATTTTCAAGGACTGCAACTAACTATGGTTCTTTAGGACCAAGATATAGAACAGTTTCACTAAAAATCATTAGGCTAGAGCATCAGTAATACATTCATTATTAATAGTGGATTTTCAGTGACTTTTGTGAAAGAAGTTGATCATCAGCCAGATGCTGGTGGACCTAATTCACACCACAAAAGCCAATGTTACAATGAACCAGATTAATGATACTCTTTATGGGGGAGGAGGGACAACATGGAAGTGTGTAATTTCAAGACTGATCAGATGGTATCATCTTGCAAAGTGCCTTCATGTGGCAATGTAAACTTGTGGGTAGACAGTGGGTAAAGTTTATTGCTCAACTGCTCCTCCAGTCTGTTCAACTTATTGATCAAATAAATAGAAAGCAAATATGACAGTTGTTTTAGATTTCATAGAACCCAATGGTTTATCCATTAATTCTTTCATTCAATGTCTATTTATTGAGCACTTACTCTTTCTAGGGCACTGAGTTAGGCACTTGACTGTATAAGAAAAATACAGTGATAAATTTTGCTTCCAGTGCTATTCTGACACAGTGTGTGACCTTGGAAAATTTACTTATACATACTTTGTTTATTTCTCCACAAGTAAAATAGGGACTGCAAGACATATGGTCTGATATTTCATAGAAGTATTGTGGAGACTAATAAAATATCTTAATATGGATATGATGTCAAAAGAAATTTCTGAAATAATACTTTTGGATATAGCATTATTTTTCCTCTGAGTGCTTTTCTGTTTCTTTCACTTTCAATATGAAAACTATTTGATAAAAATAAAACATGACATACTTTATTGTAATTAGAATTTAGACAAACAAATTATAATGTAAATGATATTAATAATAAATAGATTTATCTGATTAAAATTATAATGATGGTAGCACTTTAAAAATAATATCTAAACTGTCATTTGTTTGTATGTTTCCATCAAATAAAATATTTCTAGCTCTTTCAAGTTCAATGCATTACATTTTGAAAGGAAAAGATAAATGGTTGATAAAGAGTCTTTGTCTTCAATAGTTCATTCGTAATTTGTATTATATTGGCCATAAATATGTAAGCATTTCATAACTGTCTCAGTTCTCTAGTTTGTTCAATTGGTATAAGCTACCTGCCTCATACCTCTTCTCTTCCCCACACTTCACCCACTCTTAGTTGTTAAAGATGTGTAGAAAATAAGAATTGATTTTACCTAAGGTTTTTGATTTATGTTTAGTTTTCATAAAGCCTGATAAATCGTTCAAATGGGGCAAGTTTTTTTGGAATAAACCTCATGAGAAGCACCTGTATGTTAACTCATCCTGGCATATCTTTGTCAGAACTCCTCAAGAACTGTTTTTAAACTGGGTACTGTATATTTATTTAGATACTCGGCTTATTTCTTTGAGTAATTTTTCCTGGAAAAAAAGCAAAGAGAATAACAAATATTGTTGATAGAAAACTCAATGACAATCTAGCCCAACAGGCAGATACAAAAAATAAAACTAATCCTTAGAGAAATTCAGAAAGTTGCCCAAAGTCACTGATTGTTTCAAAGCCAGGCCTGGGACTTTGCTCAGCTAACTCCCAAATGGTCTTGACTACTTTTTAGAGTGTTATTATAAACCATGCCTAATTTTTCCAATATCCCAAATTTACCTTTCAAATTATAATCAGTGTTAAAAATGTAACCCTATGTGGAGACATTTGTTTTTTTCCTATTTGAAAGCTGAAAAGTACCTTAAGAGTCTGCACAGCTAAGGAAATCAACAGAGCAAATAGACAACCTACAGAATGCGTGAAAATATTCACAAACTATACATCCAATAAAGGGAAAATATCCAGAATCTACAAAGAACTCAAAAGAATCAGCAAGAAGAAAAAAAGAAAAAAAAAAACATTAAAAAATGGGCAAAAAACATGAACAAAAGTTTTTCAAAATAAGACAGAAAAACAGCCAATGAACACTTTAAAAATGTTCAACATCACTAATCATCAGGGAAATGCAAATTAAAATTTCAGTAAGATATCACCTTACCACAGTTAGAATGGCTTTTATTAAAAAGTCCAAAAACAATAAATAGTGACATGGTTGCAGAAAGGAATTCTTATACACTGTTGGTGGTACTGCAAATTAGTACAACCTCTATGGAAAACAGTATGAATATTCTTCAAGAATAAATGTAGACTTACCATTTAACCCAGCAATCCCACTACTGGGTGTCTACCCAAAGGAAAAGAAGTCATTTTTATCAAAAAGACACCTGCTGTTGAATGTTCATTGCAGCTTAATTCACAATTGCAAAGATTTGGAATCAACCCAAGTGTCAATCAGTTTATGAGTAGATTAACAAAATGTGGTATATGTATACCATGGAATACTACTCAGCCATAAAAAAGAATGAATATATGCCTTTTGCAGCAATTTAGATGGAACTGAAGACCATTATCCCAAGTGAAGTATCTCAAGAATGGAAAAACAAACACTGTGTGAACTCTCTAATATATCAGAACTAACTGAGGGGCACACACATGCACAGAGGAAAGTAAAAGTCACTGTAAATCTAGCAGAGGAGAGGGAGGAGTAGGGGAAGGGCAAAAACCTACCTAATGGGTACAATGAACACTATTTGGGTGATGAGCACACTTATAGCCCTAACTCAAGCATTACAGTGCTATTCATGTAACAAAAACATTTGTACCCCCTTAATATTTTGAAATGACAAAAAGAGCATGTTACATGCACTTGCTTTCAAGATAAAGAGAATGACTCTCAGAATAGGTTAGGTGACAACCCCAGGGGCACATTGCTAGTTAGTAGCAGAAGCAGATTGAGAACTTTAATCTTTTTCTAATGCTGTGCACTGTCTTCCCATTCTGTGTGACTCCGTATGATGTCTCCACCATCATAAAAGCTTCCCTCTGTTATTTGCAAACTCATTAAGAAATGGAAACATAGCACAAGTTCCCAAGAACTGGCCTCCTTACAACATTCTTTGCCCTACTCCTTTCAGGATCATGTCAATGTTACCCTGTAGCTTTCCCTGTCATTAATCACTGGTCCATAAAACATTTAGATATTCCTGTAGATGATTTCCTTTGTGTATAAAGAGTTTTATTTTCCCAAATCAACTATAAAAAATCATTAGTCATGAAAAAACTCCAAATATTTGCCCCAATAAAAAGAAAGCAAAAACACCTTTCTTTGCAACTCCTCCTAATTAAGATGTAAATTAACAAAATAAGAAAAGTAATTAGGCCAGGCGCGGTGGCTCATGCCTGTAATCCTAGCACTCTGGAAGGCCGAGGTGGGCGGATTGTTTGAGCTCAGGAGTTGAAGATCAGCCTGAGCAAGAGCGAGACCCCGTCTCTACTAAAAAAATAGAAAGAAATTAATCGGACAACTAAAAATACATAGAAAAAATTAGCCAGGCATGGTGGTGCATGCCTGTAGTCCCAGCTACTTGGGAGGCTGAGGCAGAAGGATCGCTTGAGCCCAGGAGTTTGAGGTTGCTGTGAGCTAGGATGACGCCACGGCACTCTAGCCCGGGCAACACAGTGAGACTCTGTCTCAAAAAAAAAAAAAAAAAAAAGTAATTATAAAACACATTTGAACTCTAAAGGAAAGCTCAGAATAAATGATGTTGTCCATTAATGCTTGAGTCATACAAATTCCACTAATAAGCACATGTTAGCAAAGTGGTGATAACATAGAAGGAAATTCTTGGTTTCTCATACAGCCACATCCAGCTCCAGGAAGGTGCCCTCTGCAATATCATCAATTCGCGTATCTGTGCTCCTTATTGAACTGTGGGCATGAACTAACATAAGTCATTAGTACTATTTTACTTTTTTACTCACCATGTCCAAAGCTCTCTTAAACAATAGCAGGTCAGTAGAATACGCCACGCCTCTCAGTAGATCTGCCAGGACAGAAATCTTTTCAGAACACGTGTGCTGTGGTGGAGAGCCCACTGGAAGAGGGCCCCCAAATTGGTGGTCAGACTTTACCTCTAGGAGAAACTCTGGTCATTTATCTCTCTTCCCCTCAGTTCTTCATCTCTAAATGAAACTAAAAGTGCCTACAGCACAAAGACATTCATCTTCAGTGAGAAATGCGATGGAAAAGTACCCTGTAAAGTGATGTTATTGTTAAGACTTCAGATTCCCTTCCAGTTTTGTTATTAAATGATCCGAGTACTCCCTGCACTGAAGACCTAATGTTGCCAAGTGGCATTAGCCAAAGCAGCAAATGAAAATCAGAGCTATGTGAGCCAAACGCAAAAATGAGAACATTGCCATTGGCAAAGACAATTTTGCTTTAAAATATTCACTGTTTTGTGTCATTTTCATGGAGTTACAATAAATCAATGACAATAGAATATCCTTCAACCCACTGAATCAGAACACATGGAGTTTGTAAGACGCCTGTGGAAAAGTGGTACTCAATGAGAAGCTGAGATGGAAAAGTAACAAGCAACTCATGCGCCCCATGACACTGCCATGGAGTTGAACGCTCATTAAAACATCTGAAGGCATTCCAGCAATCTACAGTAGTGAAGGGAGTGTTAAAATAAATACTAACTGTAGCATCTCAAAACAGTAAAACATTTAGCATATGCCATTTGCTTAGGAAAGAAGCATCTCTCTCTCTCAGACACACACATACACACACACAACTCAAAGAAAAACCATTTGTATATATTCGACGCCAACACAGAAACAGTTAATATGATATGAATGGAAAATGTCATTAAAAAATGAAGCAATGCTTTATGTGAAAGGGAAATTTAACTCTGAATTTCAGCAATTTTGAAGAACAATGTAGCAAGCAAATTATTGTTCTCTTTGGAACATTTACTTATGAAAGAATATTTTTTAAAATTTGAATATATTAACCTTGTTCAAAATCAAAATGGTATTATAAGTGTACATGGAAAGAGTCCCTTCACCTCATTTCTATTACCTCAGCTCCTCATCCACTCCTTTGCTTCCTGTATTTATAAGGTCTTTTTTTTTTGAGACAGAGTCTGGCTCTGTTGCCCGGGCTAGAGTGCCGTGGCGTCAGCCTAGCTCACAGCAACCTCAAACTCCTGGGCTCAAGGGATCCTCCTGCCTCAGCCTCCCGAGTAGCTGGGACTACAGGCATGTGCCACCATGCCCGGCTAATTTTTTCTCTCTATATATATTTTTTAGCTGTCCAGATCATTTCTTTCTATTTTTTAGTAGAGACAGGGTCTCGCTCTTGTTCAGGCTGGTCTCGAACTCCTGGCCTTGAGCGATCCACCCGCCTCGGTCTCCCAGAGTGCTAGGATTACAGGCGTGAGCCACCGCGCCCGGCCTATTTATAAGGTCTTATGTATTCATTCTCTGAAAATACAAATGAAAAAAGTATACTGTATGTTCTTATTTTTTACTTTTCTCACACATGCTACATGTTATAAAAATCATTGATTACTTTCCTTTCTTAACAATGTATCATGGATTATTATTTATACTAGTACATGCAAAGCTTCCTCATTTATACAGATACAGAGATGGAGACAGAGAGATGTCACACCCACAGTATAGCGCACACATCTCAAGTGTAGATCTAGATGCATCTAGGAAATCATAACCTAGGTCAAAATATAGAATATTAACAGTGCCCCAGAAGCCTCATTTATGTTCCATCATTCAATACCCCTTGGGCAACCACTATTCTATCATCAAAGAATTGTTTTGACAGTTTTGACCTTCATATGAATGAGATAGTAAATTACATAGTTTTTGTGCCCAGTTTCTTTTCTCAACATTACACAAGTCAGACTCATTTATTTTGTTGCATGTAGAAGTAATTTATTCTTTTTTATTGTCTTATGGTATCTATGTGTGTATATGCCAGATAATTTACACATTCCATTATGTGTGGGAATTGGATTGTCTCCAGTTTTTGTCTATTAAAAATAGCACTGCTATCAACGTTCTTGTTAGTATCTTGTACTGCATATATGTGGGGGACATTACACACAAGAGTAGAATTTCTGGCTTATAGGTATGAGAATGATCCTCCTTAGTAGGGAATACCAAATAATTTTCTAATTGATTGTACCAAGTTTTACTCCATTAACAGAGTATGAAGTTTCCAGTTGTTCCAGATCTTTTCCAACACTTGCTGTTATCAGTTTTGTTGATTTTAACCACTGGTTAAAATTAAGCAGATTTGGTTATGGGTATGAGGTTGAATATCATTGTTCTTATAAATTAGATTTACCTGATGACCAATGATGTTGAGAATATTCTTTTATGTTTATTGATAATTTGGATATTCTCTTTTATGTAGACGCTGTTTAATTTTTTGGACTTTTGTTAATTAGATTTTTCTCTTTTTAAAAATACAGTCATGTTTCACTTGACGAGAATACATTCTGAGAAATGCATTGTTAAGCAATTTCATTATTTTGTGAACATCATAGAGTGTACTTACACAAACCCAGGTGGTATAGCCTACTGGACACCTAGGCTATGTAGTATAGCCCGTGTTGCTAGTCAACAAAGCTATACAGTATGTTACTGTACTGAATACTATAGACGATTGTACCACAACAGTAAGTATTTGTCTATCTAAACATATCTGAACACAGAAAAGGTGCAGAGACAATACAGTATTATAATCCTATGGGACCACTATAGTATATGTGGTCCATCATTGAAACATTATAAGGCACAAGACTATATAGGAATTCTTTACATATTTTATTACAAATATATAAAATGGGCTATATATATTACAAATGTGTTATCTCACTCTGAGTTGCACTTTCACTCTTAATTCTTATTTATATATGTATGTTTGTGTGTGTGTACATATATATATTAATTTTTTTTTTTTTAGAGAAGGTTCTCACTCTATGCCCCAGGATGGAGCACAGTGATGTGATCACAGCCTCAAACTCCTGCACTCAAGTGATCTTCCTGCCTTAGCCTCCTGAGTAGATAGAACTACAGGTGCCCACCACCATACCAGGCTGCTTTTCTTTTATTATTTTTTGTAGATATGAGATCTCACTATGTTGCCCAGGCTAGACTCAAACTCATGGCCTTAAATAATCCTTCCTTCTTGACCTCCCAAAATTCTGGGATTATAGGCGTGAGCCACCTTGCCTAGACAAACTTTAAATTTTCAAGTAGTTCAATGTATTAACCTTTTCCTTTATGAATAGTGCTTATTAAACCCAATTTAAGAAATTCTTACTTATGTTAAGGCCATGGAGTTTTTTTCTTTATGAATTTATAGAATCTTTGTTTTACCTTTCACATTTAGGTTTGCAATCCAGATGAGATTCATTTTATGTGTATAATGTGAAGTCAAAATTAAAGTTTATTTTTTTTCTATATGAATATATAGATAATCTAGAACCACTTACTGGGTTCTAAAAAAAGACAATCCTTTCTCTGCTATATTGTAGTATTTCTTCGTTGTGAAAAAGAGAAATGTGTATGTGTTTGTCTGCTTCTGAATTATCTTATTCAGTATCATCAGTCTATTTGCCTATGCACGTGCCAATACCACATGGCTTAATTATGATAGTGTTACAAAATGTGTTGATAACTGTAGTGTTACTCATCCCAAATTATTTTCTGCTTCATAGTAGTTTTCACTGTCTGTCACTTTTTAAAATTCTCTATTAGATGTTTTATATTTTATTGATATCTGCTCTTATATTTTTTAAAATAGACTTTAATTTTAACTTGTTTTTTGTGGCTTCTTAAAATAGGTGAGTAGATCATTCATTTTTACCCTTGATTATTTTTCAATACATATACTAAAGTGTGTGGCTAAAGTGTGTGTGGGTATGCATATATATGATATTTATGATATATATTTTACTCCAAAGTCTGCTTTAGCACTCAACAAATTTTATGTTATATTTCATTAACATTAAGTTAAAAATATTTTCTTATTTCTATTGTGATTTTTCTTGACTCCATAGTTTCTTTAAAGCATATTGCTTAATTATGAACAATTATGAATTTTCTAGCTATTTTTTGTTTGATTGCTAGCTTAATTCTACTATACTACTTTAATCCTTTGAAATATACTCAGCCTTTCTTTATGGTCCAGAATACAATTAACTTTACAATAGTTGTATAATCTCCGGCTGATTAATAAAATATCTACATTACAAGGGATCTGTTTCTATTGTCTGGTTTTGCTCTTTTATTTTTCCCTGTATTTGGTCCTATTTCTTACATTACCTTTTTGGAATCCTGAAACATTGTGGAGGCCCTGGCTGTAGAAGATTTTATTTTCTTCTTTTAGGTACATAGACCGTGAGCAGATTACTTTGATCCAGTTCAGTTTGAGATTCCAGATGTATTAAAACTGGTTTATTTCCCAGCCTTAGCAGCAGTTACTCCTGGGGTATTGCCTATCAACCTTCTCAATGAAAGCCTGGGTCATGTCCACTCTAATGGGACCTGAACTTCACTCTGTATTTCCACAGATTGTTGAAAACTGTGCTCAAATCTTGAGCCTCTCACTTGCTCCGTTTTACTCAATTTCTCTGTTTAACCCTGCACGTGGCAGCTCAGGAGTCAGCAGATACCTGAGAGGAGAAATGTCACATTGAATGTGGGGTTCAATCTTACCCTCTGTGATCTAGAACCTTCAACACCAACCTCTGTCTCACCAGCCTATAGAGACAACTGAAAGCTTCAGCTCAGCCTTCATTCTTCATGATGTGACTTGTCAAATCCCCGCGAGGTATAAAACAGGCGGATATGGAGCTCACCCCAGTGTACTTCCCTCCTTCTCTACAGTTTTGACCCCTTAACTCTTGGCTACTATACTTGCTTTTTTCTTCCTTTGAATGGTTCGTTTTTCCAACTAGCTTTCATAGTTGTTCTCAGTAAGACAATTAGTTGGATAAAATTGCTGCATCATGGTTTTAAGTGAAAACTGTCCTCATTTTTATATTGTATAATATTTCAATTATGTGGATGTACTGTCATTCACTGAACTAGTCCCTACTTATATGGACACTTATTTCCAATTATTTTGCTATGATTAGTAACATTGCAATGAATTACTTTGGACATACTATATTGTCCAATGTACATACACAAATACATATGAGGTCAAATTCATTGAAGAGATATTCTGATTCAAAAATATATACATTTGTAATTTTGTGAGAGGTGATTGTTTCATGATAATGTTCTTCCCAGTTATTTCTCCCTCTCAGGGATCAGAGTTGCTCACAACAGATAATATTTTGAGTGAGGCTTTCTCCTTCTGGGAATGAATGATCCCCGTTGGATTTTGAGATCTGCCAATGCTAGGTTCTTTCACATTCTGTAATTCTGAGCACTGTTTGCAATTGCCCATGTAGGTTTCATTGGACTCAAGTATTTTGGCTGCACTTATACGTAGACTTGGCACTTAATGTTTTCTTTGTTTACAAGTTTTGCTGAAGATACATGCTTTTGGATCATTTTTTGTTTGTTTTGTTTTCTGTTTTGTTCATGTAGTTTCCAGAAAATGTTAAGATTTGGAATTCAGCAGCTGGCATGTTTCCATTAAAATGAGAATGACATTCACTTTAAAAGATTAAATTAAATATTATAATGACTGGAAAGTAAATTGACAGTTATAAATGGCAGTACTACATTGCTAATACCAGTCCAGTGGTAAGGTTTTAGATGACTGAAACACAATATATTGCACAAGTTTTTATAATTATAGATTTTTGCTTCTTTTCAAATAAAGTTTCAATGTGAATGAGGAAAGTTCCCAGACTTTTTTAATAAGTAGGGAAAGAATTTTAACATGTAGCACTTACTTATAGAGATGTAAGTCTATTAGGCAAAGCTTTTCTAGTAGGTCATTTTGAGTAACAAAACCCCGATGCCTACATTTCAGAGCTTTGCAAAAAATGCCAAATTTTAATCTCATCATGAGCTATATAAAAATACTTTAAAGAAATCAAAAGGTCATGATTCTCACCATTAACACCCTCAGCTTTATAATTATACCTTTGATGTGAAAATAGTTTTCAGTCCTTCTTAGTTCAAAAGAATCTTTCCCTAAAATCTATGAAAAATTTCATTCACATCTCATTTTATTCGGTTTTGTTAGAGCTTGTAACTTCTTGTCTATTGAAGAGGAAACTTTCCATATGCAATCTAAAATGACTTAGCTAGGGCGCTTAGCTCTGCTAAAAGCTTCTGCTGTTTAATACAAAAATGCTTAAAATCACTTGAGTTCATGCTGTTAATATCCATCCTACTGAAACATGCTATTATAAATCCAGCTACAGAATTTTTTTTGCCATCATTAACTACAAATCATTAGGTGGTTGAGTGGGAATTGGTGATCATTATTTGCCTCATTGGTGATTTTCCATCACTTTTTACTATAACACAAGGCTAACATTGAGTAAAAATAAGACATATTTAGTGTGATGATTATTTAGAGCACATTTTGAGGAATTACATAGAAATTTTACTTTACCTTTCGTGTAAAACGATCAAAAATAACATTTCATATGAAATGGAGTATCTATTACAGAACATGAGACCACAACATAGTTATATTTTCTGTAATTTAATTTCCATGGAAGTATTGTTAGTTAAGAAATGGGCAGCTTTTTGAAATAGAGAAAATAATTTTGAAACAGACTGGAAGATTTTTATTCTTTGGTTAATGAGCAATCCTAGGTATATAAAGATGTTTTTAGAATAAAAATAGATTAGGATAAAGATTTCAGAATCTTACTGTAGATTAATTTCTAGAATACAGACATTCCCTGACTTATGATGGTTCAACTTACAATATTTCAACTTTACAATGGTGTGAAACCATTGCAGTTTTGTCATAGTGTGTAGGATTCAATAAAATACATGAGATATTCAACTCTTTATTATAAAATAGGCTTTGTGTTAGATAATTTTGCCTAACTGTGGGCTAATGTAAGTGTTCTGAGCATGTTTAAGGTAGGCTAGGCTAAGCCATTATGTTCAGTAGATTAGGTGTGTTCAACGTACTTTCGACTTACAATATTTTCAACTTATAATAGGTTTATCAGAATATAAGCCCATTGTAAGTTGAGAAGCATCTGTATATTAGTAATCAAGTTGATAATTTAAAGTATCAAGTGACTGGTTCATAGTTAACAGGGAGATAGTTTTGTGTATTTATGGAAAATCAACTTAGCAATGGCAAGAAGGAGTAAGTTTGGTTTTCCTTCAGAAATAATTGGCTACATTATATTTAAAAATGAATGTTCACGTCTAAAAAGGTGTTGTTTAATATTCCCATTTAATGAAATAATATTAATTTTAAAAACAGTTGCTAAGGTAGTTACGAATAGTTTTTAATTCCTAGAGAAAAACCTCTACACGTGAAATATTATAATCATAGAGATTTTGAACTTGAAGAGACAATATCGTAATTTGGCAATACGATAAGTAAAGCCCAGAGCCATTCATTGAGTTACCCAAGTTCACAAACTTGTTAAAAGCAGAACTTAAATAAGTGATGTGATTTGGGATAGTATACAGATAGCAAAATGAGAACAAGGTGATCTCTGTTGTTTTATTAATACTTTCCATAATAGTATTGATTCAATAACATCATAATTAAGGAATACTTAATATATTTTATGAAATTTGCTCATTAAAACCATATATTTATGCCATATTTAAGATTTCCATTGTTTTCTAAAATGTCTTCTAGCTTTTCTAATCCTTTTTATCAAATAATTTTCAAGGATACATTCTTTATTTTGATCTTTAAGACAGTGACTCCTTGATGTACAATATTTTTCTTTTGGTCTCAAGTTGTATATTTTTCCTTAATAATCTCTCAGACAGGAGCCCTCAATCAATAAAAAGACTATGAGGATGATAGAGATGCTATACATTATACTATCCACATGTTGATTCTCTTCTCACACCCAGAACTGTAGGCAAGGCAATCAATGCAGAGGCAGCAGAAAGAAGTCCCATTACAACTTATTCCAAAACTACAAAGGTCATATCAAAGTTTTGGAAAATAAGTGCTCTTTCAAATTAACACTTTCATACAGATTTTAGTGTCTGTAATAAAAGATTTGTGTGATTGGGATAGAAGAAGCATCATTAAGTTTTACATGTTAGCAATGTTTCTTTATCTTTTGCAGTCTACAAAGGAGGATATTTTGATTTTTGAGTCAGCCCCGTGATTCAAATTTATCAATCATCTGGGAAAGAAGCATTATCATGCTTTCAACATTTTTTTTGTTATTTTAGCCATTCTAATAGGTCTGTAGTGATATCTAATTGTGATTTTAATCTGAATTGCTCTTATAATTAGTAATTTTGAACAACTTTTGGTATGTTCATTTGCTATTCATTTATCTTTAGTGAAATATCTACTCAAACATGTTGCACATTTTTAAATTGAATTGTTTTCTTATTGATTCTTAAACATTCCTTACACATTATGTATTCAAGTCCTTTACCAGATATGTGTTTTGTGAATATTTTCTCTTTATCTGTGGCTTATCTTTCATCCTATTGGCAGTGCCTTTCAAAAAGCAAACACTTAAAATTTTGATGCAGTCCAATTTACCGATATTTTCTGTTATAAGATTTTGTGTTCTTATCTAAAAAATTCTTGCCTGACCCAGGCTTACAAAGTTGTTCTATTATATTTTCTTCCGGAAGTTTTATAGTTTTGAGTTTTACATTTAGATCTGTGGTTTTGAGTTAATTTTGTATGGTGCAAGATATGGATCAGAGTTCATTTGTTCTCACATTAATTCCAGTTGTTCTAGCACCATTTGTTGAAAAATTAACTTTCCTACATAGAATTTGTTTTGAAACTTTTTCCAAAATCAATTGGTCACATACAGGTGGATCTATTTCTGGAACCTTTTCTTTTGTCTATTGATATCTATATACCTTTAATTACATTACTACTGTAATGAATTTGATTTGCTAATATGTTAACAAATTTTGCCTGTAAATTCATAATAGATATTGATTTTTAGTTTTCTTTTCCTCTAATGTCCTTACTTGATTATGGTATTGGGGTAGTCTTTTAAATTTGTGGAGGTTATTTATTTGGCCCACTAAGGTTATCTTGGTAGATTTTCAATGTGCACTTAGAAAGAATTTGTATTTGAATTTCAACTCTTCAGGAAGCTGAGGCAGCAGGATCAATATCACATGAGCCCAGGGGTCGGAGTTCCAGGCTACAGTGAGCTATAATCGTGCCACCCCACTCTAGCCTGGGTGACAGAGTAAGACCCCATCCCTATATTAAAAAAAAGGAGTTTTCAAATTTCAATTAAGTTTTTTGACTGTTTTTTTTCAGATGTTTTTATCTGTACTAATTTTTGTCTACCTTTTCTATAACCTGAAAGAAGGTTTAAAGTTTTCCACTGTAATTGTGAATTTTTCTATTTCACAGCTAACTTGCAGTTAACAATTTTTGCTCCATATTTAGTAGTTGGTAGATAAATATACATTTAGGATTGGTAAGATTAGTATGTCTACCTGATAAATTGACTCATTTAATCTTGCATAATATCTATATACCTGCTAAATTTCCTTCCTCTGAAATCTATTTTATCTGATATTCAAACAGTTCACTTTTCTTTTCTTTTCTTTTCTTTTTTTTTTTTTTTATTTCAGCAAATTATGGGTGTACAGATGTTTAGGTTACGTGTGTTTCCCTTGGTTCCCCGCCCCCAAGTCCGTGTTTCAAATATGTCCACTCTTCGGGTAGTGCGCATTGCACTCCTTGTGTATACAAATACCCCTCCCCTCCTCCTTCTTCCCCCCTCCACCCACCACCCTCCCCCTTCCCCAGCATCCAATAGATGTTGTTCTGATATGTGCATTTATGTGTTGATTAGTTAATACCAATTTGATGGTGAGTACAAATGGGTCCCGTTCTGCTGCTCTTGTGGTGCCCCACTTTGGATAATGGGCTTAAGTTTAATCCAGGAAAGTGTAAGAGGTGCTAGATCACTGTCATTTCTTATGATTGAGTAATATTCCATTGTGAACATATACCAAATTTCGATAATCCACTCATGGATTGACGGGCACTTGGGTTGTTTCCACATTCTTGCAATAGTGAATTGTGCTGCCATAAACATTCGGGTGCAGATGTCCTTATCGTAGAATGTTTTGTGCTCTTTTGGGTAGATGCCTAATAGTGCTATTGCTGGATCGAATGGTATTTCTATTTTTAGCTCTCTGAGGTATCTCCAAATTCTTTTCCACAGAAGTTGCACTAATTTACAGTCCCACCAGCAGTGTAGAAGAGTTCCTGTCTCTCCACATCCTCGCCAACATTTGTTGTTTTGTCTTTTTTTTTTTTTTTTTGTGACAGAGTCTCACTCTTTTTGCCGGGGCTAGAGTGCCGTGGTGTCAGCCTAGCTCACAGCAACCTCAAACTCCTGGGCTCAAGGGATCCTTCTGCCTCAGCCTCCCAAGTAGCTGGGACTACAGGCATGCGCCACCATGCCTGGCTAATTTTTTTTTATATATATTTTTAGTTGTCCAATTAATTTCTTTGTATTTTTTTAGTAGAGACGGGGTCTCGCTCTTGCTCAGGCTGGTCTCGAACTCCTGAGCTCAAACAATCCGCCTGCCTCGGCCTCCCAGAGAGCTAGGATTACAGGCGTGAGCCACCGCACCGGCCCATCACTCTTCTTTTGATTAGTGTTTCCAGGCTGTAATTTTTATTTCCTTTTACTTTTAACCTATGTATGTCTTTATATTTTAAGTGGCATTTTTTTGTGAAGAGTATATAATGTGGCTTGCTTGTTATCAAGGCTGACACTCTCTGTATTTCAATTGGTAGATCTAGACTATTTATTATGTAAAGTAATTCTTCATATGATTGGATTAAAGCCTACCATTTTGCTCCTTTCAGCTGTTTTTTTGTTTGTTTTCTTTTTCTGTCTGCTTTTATAGTAATTGCATATCTTTCATAATTCTAGTTGATCTCCATTACTGGCTTATTATCTATATTTTTTAAGAGAGTTTTAGTGATTTCTAAAGGATTTACAATAAAGATCTTTGATTAATTGCATTCTACCTTCAAAGAACATTTTCCACTTTGTGTAGAGTGTAGGACTTTAAAACCATACACTTACAGTTCTTCTTTCCCATGTCTTACATAATGACTTATTTTTCATTTATGTACACTATAAAATAACTTGGAATGTTTCTTTCTAGAATATTTTTCAGAGTGTTTAATGGGAAAATCTTATATTTTATATTAATATTTATCTGGTTTATCTGGAAAAGCATTTACTTTATTTAAATTTTAAAAATATTTTTTGCTGTATATATTATTTAAGGTTGACAATTGGTATATGTAATATTTTGCATATATATTAAGTATATATGTGATAATACTTAATCAGCAGAAATATGCTGTAGTTCTTAATTTTTCTCCTCTGTGTATGGTGACTTGTTTCTCTGTCTGCCTTTAAAATTTACACTTTTTCTTTGGTTTTCATCATTTCAATATTGTATATCTAGCCATTTTTATTGTATTTGGATTTCTCTGAGTTTCTTTGATTATGGTTTGGTTATTTTGTGGTCTTGCATCATTGTTGGTATATCTTCCAACATTACTTTTCAAATATTTCTTCTGCCCATTCTCCCTCTCTTCTTCTGGGATTTCACATTCATGTATTTTAGAATATTTGATATCATTTGCAGTCTTTTTTTTATTTCAGGAAATTATGGGGGTACAAATATTTTGGTTACATGTTATGACTTTGCCACATTCCAATCATGATTGGAGACACACCCTTTCCCCCCTTCAACTCTCACCGCGTCCATTAGTTGTGAGTTTACCCACCGCCAACCCCCCTACCCCCAAAGAATATTACTACTGTGTGAGCACCTTAGTGTTGATCAGTCAGTGCCAGTTTGATGGCAAGTACATGTGGTGCCTATTCTTCCATTCTTGTGATATCTCACTTCAGAGGATAAGCTCAAGCTCTACCCAGGAAAATATAAGAGGTGTTAGATCACCATTGTTTCTTATAATTGAGTAGTATTCCATTGTATACATATACCATATTTTATTAATCCACCGATGGATTGACAGGCACTTGGGTTGTTTCCACATCCTTGCTACAGTGAATTGTGCTGCCATAAACATTCGAGTGCAGATGTCTTTATTATAGAATGTCTTTTGTTCCTTTGGATAGATGCCTAATAGTGGCAGTCTTTGAATATTTTGTCCTGGGTTCTTTTTTTCACTTTTTTTTTTCTTGTATTTTGTATTTCAGTTTGAGTAATTTCTATTGATTTATCTTCAGGTTCATTAATTGTTTCATCGGTTGTATGAGTCTACCAAAGATTCCTTCAAAGGCATTTTTCTTTTATTTTACTTATTTCTATTATGCAATCTCTTTTTTATTTCAAGAATTATCATCTGACTCTTTCTCAAAGTTTCCTTGCCTCTGTTGACATTTTCATGTCTCTGCTGTTTATTCATGTTGTCCACATTTCCCATTAGAACTTTTAATGAGATATATTGTAAATTCCCTGTTTGATAGATCCAACATCTGACTCATCTGTAAGTCTAACTCTGTTGATTACTTTGTCTCTTAACAGTGAGTTTTCCCCCTTGCTTTCTTATATTTCTCCAAAATTTTAAAATTGATTATTGGCATAGTGTATAGAATATAAAACAATTAAATAATGGTAGTTTTTCCTGGAAATGGACATGCCTCTTATTATGATAGGATCTTAACAAGGGAGATGGAGTCAACTTTGCCAGCAATTGAACTGGATTTGAGTTTTGTTGATTCTGTGGTAATTTTAAGTACACCACCAGCTTCAAATTCCTCTGATATGATTTGTTCTTAATGTGCAGATTGCTTCACCAGAAGTTTTTTCTCAACATTTATGCTCCACCTTCACATTTTGATTTTCCCTGCACACTTGTGCTCTTTCCATGCCCTCACTCTTCTCCTACCAGAAGATAGCTGTGGCTTGTTACTTGGTGCTTGCTAGCCTGGATGGGAGATAAAAGCACAGGATTTTCTCTTCCTGACACATCTGTATTCCTGGTCCTCCAGGTGGTGCTTTCTTAGCTACCTTGCCACATCTTCTGGGGTAGAATTATTTTTTTCCTTTGCATTTACTGCAGTTATAATCTGTCTTTATCTTTGCCTTAGGAAAGACAGAGTTTTTGCCCTTCCTGCATTGTCTTAAAGCTTTAATCTTAGGGGAAAAAAGAGTAGGTGTGGTATGCTTGTCCTGCCTTCCCTGCTGCAGGGCTGCATTTCTGAGAAAAGCTTTGTCTAGTCTCTTGCCTTGCCCTAATTTTTTTCAAAAGCACCAAGTGAGGTCCATAAATAAGAGTGTGTGGGGAGGAAGGTGAACTCCCACTGCATTTGCTTGCGTTTGTGGCTCCTAGGTTTTCTATATTTTCATATTAGCTTATATTCATTCTTTAGCCACTTATTTTTTTTTTTTTCTTCTTGTATTGAGGCCCCATTTTTCTTCTGCTGCTCCAGTGATCTAGGACTTACATCTGGCCTCTGCTTGGAGGTACCCATCTTTCCTTGGATTGCATGCTAGTTTTTGCAGGGGAATCACAGCTCTGATGGGTGAAAAAAGTTATGATTCTATAGATTTTCTGACCTTTTTCTTATTGTTAAGGTGGGAGCAACATTCTTTCTAGCTTTGTATATCTTAACAGAAGGCAAAAATCCTCATGTTTTCTTTACATGATTGCTAATCCAGGTTATATAGTAGAACAAAGTCAATTCTTTCTGGAAGATTCTGAAGTCTTTAACTTGATGATAGAATGCAAACCATTTAGCCCTAATATCATGCTGTCAGGATCAATAAGATGTAAATGTTTCAGAAGCTGGATTTTTCAAATCAGATAAGTACATTTACAACAAATATCCCTGAAAAAAATAAATTCAAGAGAAAACACTTTTAGTTTTTATATTTAGCAATTTATAATAGCTATTTTAAAGTCCTTTTCCTTAATTCCTTCATTGTTTTTATTTTCAGACCTGTTTCTATTGACTGATCTTTCTGACATGGGACACACTTTTATGCTTCTTTATATGTCTGGTAATATTCGATTAATGCTGGCTATTTTCTACATTGTGGAATGCTGGATTTTTTGCTTTATTTTAAAGACTGTTCCACTTTCTTTCTGGTAAGAAATCAAGCTGTATATGGATCAGCTTTTTTCATTAAGCCTTATTCTTCACCTGGATTATCCATTACTTTAATCTTGTATTCTTTGTAGTCTCCACTGATTGTCCAGGATGTTCAGTGAGGAGTCTACACTCTGGTTGGTCTAAATGTACCATGAGTACTCAGGGAATTGCGCGGGTTACAATGCCCACTCATCATTTACCTGGCATCATAGATTTTCATCCTAGGCAAGCATGAATTAGTATGTTGTATCCATGTGTATTTCTGAAAGTCTCCTCTCTAATACTCTCATGTGCAAATTTCTGGCAGCTTAGTCTCCCTGAATCTTCTCTCTTCTCAATCCAGCAAACTTTGCATGTTCTGCTAGAGTATCCCTCTGTGTATCCTTACTTGAAAAGTTCCTTCAAGCAGAATAATGTAGCGATCATCACTCCTGTTTCCTTTCTTACAGGGCATCAGTGTTCTGCTCTGGTTTTTGTCCACTTTCTAAAGACTATTGTGTCATATATTTTGAAATCAGTTTCCTAGTTGTTTATGGTGCAAGAATAAGTACTGTACTAGTTACTCTATCATAACTGGAAGTGGAAACCCCCAAATCCCTTTCACATTTTTAACAGAGGGTATCTATCAGCATTGCCAGCCTCTTTGGGCTCAGATTTGTTTTGTCATAGCCCTATAAAGCCATCTCAGGAGAGAACTGGCTCAGTGAACAGGGTCACAAAAACAAAGTGGAGTAGGGACTGAGTATCAGAAGACATGGGTTAAGGAAGTGGTCAAGGTACCTTGTTTTTTAGGCTGAACTTTTGTGAAACATTAAGGCATGAGAGTGAAATAAGAAATGTAAAAGGATTCTCATTTACACTACACCCTAAAGTTTTAGTGTTCTGTAAAAGTGGAGCTAAAAGCAAAATTGAAGAAAACACATGAACAGAACAGAAGCTTTTCAAAAGAAGACAGAATAATGGCCAGCAAACATATAAAAAAATGCTCAACATCTCTAATCACTAGAGAAATGCAAATCAAAACCACAATGAGATATCATCTAACCCCAGTGAGATCGGCCTTTATCAAAAAATCCCAAAACAACAAATGCTGGCGAGGATGTGGAGAGACAGGAACACTCTTACACTGCTGGTGGGACTGCAAATTAGTGCAACCTCTGTGGAAAAGAATTTGGAGATACCTCAGAGGGCTAAAAATAGAAATACCATTCGATCCAGCAATAGCACTATTAAGCATCTATCCAAAAGAGCAAAAGATATTCTATAATAAAGACATCTGCACCCGAATGTTTACGGCAGCACAATTCACTATTGCAAGGATGTGGAAACAACCCAAGTGCCCATCAATTCGTGAGTGGATTATTAAAATTTGGTATATGTATACAGTGGACTATTACTCAATTATAAGAAACGACAGTGATCTAGCACCTCTTATACTTTCCTGGATTGAACTTGAGCCCATTATCCAAAGTGAGACACCACAAGATCGAAAGAATGGGCTCCACTTGTACTCGCCATCAAATTGGCACTGACTGATCAACACTAGGGTGATCACATGGCAGTAATATTCTCCAGGGATTAGGGGGATAGGGGGGTAAATATACAACTAAAGGACACGGGGAGCATTGTAGGGGGAAGGGCATGCCTCTAACCCTCGCTTGGGTGAGGCAAAGACATAAAATGTAACCAAAATGTTTGTACCCTCATAATACCCTGAAATAGAAATTAAAAAAAAAGAAAGGAGACAAGAGGAAAATATCTGATTACAGAGAAAAAAAAGAAAACACATTAAAATATATTTTATAGGAAAAAATAGAAATTTTGGAATACAGTCATTTAGGGTAACTATCCATACCCTGAGATAAATTTATTGTTCATTATAAGCATATTTGCTAAATAGGAATAGCCTAATTATCAAGAGTGTCTAGCAATTAAAATGTCAAAGAAAAGTATAATGGTTTTGTTATAATTTGAGGTGTAATAAAAATAAAAATTAATTAGTTTGATTGTAAAATTTTGTCAAAACACTTCCTAATTGGTGATCTTTTTCAATGTATTCACTTCAATTTTAACTGAGAGGTAATAAATTAAGTTATAAGACACTTTTATGGTTGCTCACTAAACAGAAGGTACACAGGGGAAAAGTGATTTGATCAACTATTCAGAAGTGTGTGTTGGATCAGAATCCAAACATGATCATAGGTCAACAGCTCCAAGCTGAAGAAGGCTGTGAGTCTCAGTACACAGACTCTTCTGGACCATATTTAGTGAAGGAAATAATTTAATGCTGGCTTATAGTGAAACACCAGCCTGGACTTCCTGAGGAAAAACACAGAGGGCTGTTACTTATTCAGCCACTAAGACATCAAATAGGGGTGTTTACACTAGAACCCCTCCAGACCCCATCATTGTTTGGTTTGTTTGAGCTTTAACTATCTACTGCATTAACATTAACGTTCAACAAAGTCCTTCTTTATAAGATCACTCTTCCAGAAGTAATAGAACACATTTCATTCTAAATGTATTCCGAATTTATTCTATTAAATATAAAAATGCACATGTTTTCATATTTATACTTTAATATTAATATCTATGGATCTATATTTGTGATAAACCCATATTCAAGTCTAATTTTTAATCACTTTTTGGGAAAAGTGGTCAAGTTTTTTTTTTTTTTCAAATAGCTTCCTTGCGTTTCTTTTACCTCTTCCCTGCATCTCATGTCATCAATGTCTTCATACTATTCCAATCCCTGCAAGCACTTGGTCTAATAATCTGATGTATCATTCATTTATACCAAAAACATAATTGGAAAATCTATCTTTAGCCCTATCTTTTCCTCTAGTAGGATATGCCCATTTATGCTTGCAAGCCTTAGATGGGATATGCCTCCTCATTGATTCTTTTCTACTTGGAATTATATACGCCAATTATTTCAGAAAACTTTATATATAAATCAGTTGGCTTTGAAGTCAGGATGATTTAGGTTTGCAATCTGGTTCTGAATCTTACTTGCCTTTCGACTTTAGGAAATTTACTTAATCTTTTTGTAAAGTAGTCTTTGTATATAAAACAGATATATTAATTATATTTATACTGCATTGGGTAATGGGGAATATAAAACTATAAAATGCATGTATGATTCATTATAGGCACTCAATAAAGGATAGTTTCCTTTATCCTTACCCTTCATTTCTTTTTATTGGTCTTGATTTCCTAGCACTCTGCCTTGTTTTTCAGTGTCTAGGTCAACCAATTGTTATTTGATCCACTGATATTCATTGAACATGACTGTTAATGAGTACTCTGCTTTTAACCCAGTCATGAGACTCCCAATATCCAACATCACCTTCTAGGTATCCTGGGGGTCTGATTAATGCCTGTGCCTGCTATTTCTCTGCCTTCACAGTCTCATCGTTTTCTTTCCAAGCCCGCCTTCCTTTCCTGCCTCTGCTCTCCACAATTACTCTCTTCACTGTGAGGGACTTGAAAGAAAAATTTCTAAGAAAAATTTCTCTCTTGGAGATTATTTGTTATTTTGTTTTGTTTGTCCCCAGAGGTAAGAAATAAGAACTCTGCCAAAAATCATGCCCAGGAAGAATACATTGTTTTGATGACGGTAGCTTACTCATGTCTCAGAAATCATGCACCTAGACTATGTCTACACAGCTACTTCCCGAAGTGGCCTTGACATGAGGAGGCAGCTCATGGAATCTAGCAACCACTTCCAAAACAGTGCTCAAGAAAGTTTAAGCTTTGGCATCAGAGATAGTCTCCTGATAGGAAAAATCAAGGGGAGGTGAAGAGGGAGCAGCAAAAACATATCGTGACTTAACTTTACAGATATTTTCAAAAAATGTATTTAGTAACAAAATGTCTTCCTGTAATGCTTTCCTACCTGGACTTTAACTTTCATAGCAGCATGTAGTAATCAATTTCAGGTTCATAGTGGAGAACAATACTCCCAGTCAGCTCAAATTATCTCTGAGAATCAATTCATTCCCATCACTCTACCCTTTCAAACTTAAGAGTCATTGTATTTGCTTCCTAACTTTTCTTCCCTTTTAACTTTTGAAGGTGCTACATTCTCTTGTCTTGTTGCCCTTTCTAACAAGCAGGTGCCACCACAAAGCATTTTACCCACTGATGTTTTTTAAGAGAAGGTAATTTAATCAGCGTGTGTAATTTTCTGCTCCCTTACAATTCATTGCCTGTGATGTAATCTCCTAAAAACACCTTTTCCCCCCATTTAGTTCAATTTCTACAGAGCTGTGGGGAAACTATTATGCTAATGATAAAGCAGATAAGTGGTTTACTTAAATTAAATTAGCAAATAATTACATCCAATTACTCTGCAACCATTCTGAACTTAACAGGAAAAAATCATTATCAGTACAGAAGAGATAAGGCCTGCATTTTGCCCTTCTTTGGAGAACACCTCATTTGCGACAAAAAGTTCCCATCAAAAGGATTAATGGTTGACTGGTGAAAGTCAACTTCCCTAAATTGAAAACTGGCATAATGAGAGAGCTTGTGATTCAGCCTGTCTCTCAATTAGAGGACTATAAAGTTATAACCCTAGCTGGGTGGCTTTGATTATAAGAATGGTATCCCAAAATAGCTACCTATTGCATTTATCTGTAAAAGCTAAGCATTGTCACTCTTTTTAAAGATACCATTACACATTGCTGATGTAATTTTTTAAATTGCTTTGGGAATAAATTGCATAGGTTATACATAGTAATATTGGGCTTCCAATAAGAATCCTAGGCAATGATCTCACATTAATTCATTTACAAACATTTGGTGAACATCAGTTGTAAGCCAGACCCATAACAGCCACTAGGGACTGAGAATACCACAACGAATAAGGTGCACTTCCTTCTTCAAACATCTGAGGTCAAGGAAGAAAGACAGATCTATCTGTAAACAAATATCAAACAATAATATCAAGCCTATAAAATGGTCACATATCCCTTGTTACAGGAACCTAAAGGAGGATGTGCTTCATTCTCACTTGGTAGTACAGAAGGAAGGATTGGGAAAAATTAAAAGGAGATTTGATGGCAGCAAGGTGGAAGGCAAGGCAATAGAAGGCAATTGAAGGCAAGAGGAAAATTCCTAGAAAAGGCCCAGGGTTGTGAAAATGCATAATTTGATGATATTTTTAAGAAACAGTGAGAATCATTGTGCCATGTGGAAGGACAGAGTGAGTAATAGGGAAACGAGGAATGTAAAGTAGTCAATCAAAGATGGTACCAAGGAGGCTGTTTTGGTGACCGAGTGTAAAATTCATGGTAAAAAAAATATTGATTGCCATTTAAGTTTCAGAAAAAGACTACATAGTGTCACTCAGCATGTTTAACCAAGAGATCAATGATATCTATTGCCTGATTATCCAAACTGAACTTAAACCTATAAAATGAGAGCTAAAATCACACTTTGATCTACTGAAATCAACACAAATTAGTTGTTTTTGATCCTTTACAGAATACCTGATTGTTGATGACAGCTATGTTGTCATTTATTTCTTTCAAATGATATCTCATGGGAATTGTTCCTGGGGATGCAGACATTCTCCTATGCCCACAATCAGAGCTGAACTGTGCTGGAAAAGCAACCCAACCAAGGTGTAATTTATGTAATACTAGCTTCTCAAGCATATTTATGGACTGCACTAATTTGGTAACGCGATTATCTTACACTGTTGCACTAGTGACTGTTTTTCAGTGGGGTAGCTCGAAGCCTTGAGTTTTCCATCATCAGGCTTAATAGTTTTCTCCTAAGTCTTAAAAAGAAAATTGTTTTCACAGATATTGATTCTGGAGCCTGGAATCTGTCTATGTGCATGTGTCGCCCTATCACTTTCCCTTTCATCCTGAGCTGCTGCCGTCCACACCAAATTCTGACAATTCTATCTTCTCATGTCCATCCACTTCTCTCCACCTCCACTTCTATTTCCTTAGCTCAAATTGCCTACATCTATCACTGGATAACCATGGTGATGTTCTAAGTGATCTCTATGCCTCCAGCCTCAATCCACTTGCCACACTGTCGTCAAAGTTTGACGTCTTTCTCCTGCTATTACCATGGGTGGCTGTCCATAGAATATAGTCTAAACTCATGCTGCAATTTACTATCCTTCACTCTGGTTTAGCTTTTCTCTCCAGACTCATCTGTTACACCTAGCTCTCTGTAGCCACTCCTTCTCACTCTCCATTTTTGCAATGCTGAATTCTTACAGTTCTTCTTACTCTCACCAGTGTAGACTAATCCCTCAACTTGTAAAATTCTTCCATATTTTCTTGCTTAACTCTTAGTTATCCTTTTAAAATCAATTTCAAGGAAATTGATGAAATTTCCTCAAGGAAACCTTACCTTACCTGCAAGAATGAGTAAATTTGCTCCCCAATACGGTCCCATAGCAGCCTATAGCATTTAGCTCCTGGATATGCCACTCTCATTGGACTGTGAATTTTTCAGGACTGAAACTATTTTATTCATAAAAGTATACATCACCAATGCCTAGTATAATGGTTACTACATAGTCCTAAAATAGATGTATATCCAATTATGAAATTTTTTTTTATTTCAGCATATTATGGGGGTACAGACGTTTAGGTTATGTATGTTGCCTTGCCCCCCCCAAGTCCGAGCTTCAAGCATGTCCATCCCCCAGATGGTGCACATCGCACTCTTTGTGTATGCGTATACCCATTCCCTCCTCCCTCCTCCCCCCTCCTCCTGCCCTACATCCAATAAATGTTATTCTTATATGTGTACTTATGTGTTGATCAGTTAATAACAATTTGATGGTGAGTACATGTGGTGCTTGTTTTTCGATTCTTGGGATACTTCACTTAGTAGAATGTGTTCCATCTCTTTCCAGGAGAATACAAGAGGTACTATATCACCTTGTTTCTTAAAGCTGAATAGTACTCCATGGTATACATGTATCACATTTTATTAATCCACTCATGTATTGATGGACACTTGGGTTGTTTCCACATCTTTGCAATTATGAATTGTGCTGCTATAAACATCTAGTGCAGATGTCTTTTTTTATAGAATGTCTTTTGTTCCTTTGGGTAGATGCCCAGCAATGGGATTGCTGGATCAAAAGGTAGTTCTACTTGTAGCTCTTTGAGGTATCTCCATATTGCTTTCCACAGAGGTTGCACTAGTTTGTAGTCTCACCAGCAGTGTATGAGTATTCCTATCTCTCTGAGTCCACGCCAACATTTATTGTTTTGGGACTTTTTGATAAAAGCCATTCTCACTGGAGTTAACTGATATCTCATTGCGGTTTTGATTTGCATTTCCCTGATAATTAGAGATATTGAGGCTTTTTTCATATGTTTCTTTGCCATTAGTCTATCTTTTGAAAAGTTTCTGTTCATGCCCTTTGATCACTTTTTAATGGGGTTGTTTGATTTTTTTCTTGCTGATTTTTCTGAGTTCCATATAGATTCTAGTTATCAGCCCTTTATTGGATGTGTAGCATGCAAATATTTTCTCCCATTCTGTGGGTTATCTGTTTGCTCTCATGATACTTTCCTTGGCTGTGCAGAAGCTTTTTAATTTGATCAGGTCCCATTTATTTATTTTTGTTGTTGCTGTGACTGCCTTTTCGGTCTTCCTCATAAATTCTTTGCCTAGGCCTATGTCTACAAGAGTTTTTCCAACATTTTCTTCTGGAATTCTATAGTTTCATGAGTTAGGTTTAAGTCTGTTATCCATCCTGAGCTGATTTTTGTGAAAGGTGAGAGGTGTGAATCCTGTTTCAGTCTTCCATGTGTGGCTATCCAGTTTTCCCAGCACCACTTATTGAATAGGGATTCTTTTCCCAAGTGTCAATTATTTTCGTAAACCTAAAACCACTCTCTCTCAACTGGTATCTTTCCCTTTGAGCCCATGGATGCCAAGCTTCTCTTGAAGTCTTCTCTTCCAATGACAGCAGCTGGGCCTGGTGCCAACTCCCAACCGTGGCCACGAGGGAAATTTTCCCTGGGTGGAGCGATGTACTGGCAATTTGCTTGGCACAGGCTGCCTTCCCAGCAGTGGCGTGTACCAGAACCAGCGGCTCAAAGCCCCAGTGGCAGCTCTCGCTCAGGGCTGAGATCGGGCCTTGAGCGGGGACAGTTTCACATGCCTCTGATGTGGATCCCTGAGTGTTGCGTTGTGGGGCGGTAGCCTTTCCTCTGGCCTCCAAATCTCTCGGGGGTTGATTTCTAGTGAAATCTTGCTCAATTTTGTTCTGCTCCGCAACTTCTTCCCATGGAATCTCTGGTAGATTCTGGCACTTTTCTCTCAGAATTACACCTGAGCTATGTTTTTTATCTACTAAAATTTTTCCTTCTTTCTGCTACAATTTGGTCACCAATGTCTCTAGTCTGCCATCTTGCCTCTCTCCCAGCAAAGACCTTTAATAGAATTTTTTCTTTTATCTCTATTCCCTCGGGCATCTAATAAGTTAGCCTTCATTTCTAAAGTGATTTTTACTTTTCCTTTTATTCCTATAATGATCTCATTCTAGTCATTTCATATATTACACTTTTAAAATATTTTTATTCTAATATTAAAATGTTTTATTTAAACTGGTGTTTCATGTTTTTCAATGCCTACTTACAGGTATTTAATTCAAATTGTCTTGTGGTGTTACAGTTTTCCTCTACTTTATGGTTGTTTTGAGGGAGGCAATTTTCAGCGAATAAAATGTTTTGAATTTTTGTTCATTTGTTTTCATATAACTTTAAGTAGATGTAAGTAACTTTAAGTAGATGTTATATGCCATTGTCTGGTCAATTTGAAATTTTTTATATTTTTCTGGACTAGCCATAATAGATGATACACACAGAAAAGAGGGATTTGGGTGGCTTAGCAGGTGTCCTAGTTCAAGAGTATATGTTTGTTCTGCATACAAAAATGCAGTTTCCTTAATTGATAGTGTTGTTTGTTTGTTTAGTTGCTTTTGTTTATTTGTTTGCTGCACAAATGTTTGGTGTATTTTCTAATATTGTGACTCTGTTTTTATCTTTTGACTTCCACTCCTGGTTTCCTCTTGCCTTTCATTGCTGAGCTTTGAAGGGATGCCTTCCTTTTCTAATCCACACCACTTTCCCCCAGAGACAGCACCTTCCCCATCAGTGCCATTTATAGCCCCACATAATTTTAATCACCTCCTTTTACTTCTTTAGTAGCTGGCACTCTGCTCTACTGGGTATCATGCATGTTCTTAATAGATGAGCGATCAGGGTGACACTTTTTCTCTGTAAGGGTGATTGGTCTGTGTCCCATCACCTCTATGGCCTTCTCCTATCTTTCATTTTTCTACAATATTATCCTAACTCTTTACTCTGACATGGTTATGAAATCGGCTCTACTACTTTCTGATATTTATTTTTTTAATTACTCATAATTTTTACCTTGCATTATTTTCTATCTTCTAGTTACTCCATGTGTAAAGATTAAGTTTGGTTTTGTTTGCTTCCCTTGCTTATATGTTGGTTTCTTTGGAGAATGTGTAGAGAAATCCACTTAGTTGCTATTATATTATAAGGTGCTGTTTATGAAGTGATGTTTCTAACCTCTTTAAGATTCATGTTAATTTTTCCCACATAAAAGAGTGTTAAAACTATAAATATTTAGAAAAATAAGAAAGAGTGCAAATGAGATATTTGCACTTCACTCCCTTCCGTACTCCTTTAAATTTCTCAGAGGAAATATTTTTTAATGGATATATTGTTGTTGTGTGAACATTACTGCTGTATTGAGGCCATGACACCTTTTTTTTTGAGAGAGGAAATGCTCCCCGTGCATTCTTTATTAAGCCTACAAATCCCTTTGATATAATTGGAGTTGAGTAGACTGCAAAACAGACGACAAATGGGGCAGAGGTCAATGTTAATAGAACAATCTTTCTCTAAAACTAATGAAAACAGGAAGAATAAGCAGTATGACTTATTCAGAACTATTGTGGATGGAATTCTATAATTAAACAATGAAAGGAAACATAAAATATCTGCCATGAATTCTGAAAACTTTTGAAATTTTAAAATTACAATTTATTCCTTTTGACTATTTTTGCTAGTAAATGCACTAAATTACGTGCATACAGCCTGCCGAATGATGTAAGAACAAATTTCAGTAAGTTCTAAGTAACTCTAAAGGAAGTTAATAATTGAAATAAGGAATGCAAGGCAAAAATGACCATAATTAGATTATGGGACAAAAATGGTTATAAGCAGAATATGAAGGCTGGACCAAATTAATAAAATCTCAGTTTATATTTTACAAATTAGCTTAGAGAGTCTGGATGACAATTTAAATGGGTCATAGGTGAATGTTAGAACAAGAACATAACTTGGATCTTATTAGAATATTAGCATTCCCAGAACTCTTGATATGCCTAGTGAAAATAAAAGACAACATCAATGGTTTCAAATTGTCTTAAATTATTTTTGACTTATGGGCAATGTCTCCTGGCCCATTCAAAGACAAAATTTCTTACCTATAAATAAATTTCCACAGAATTTTTATTCAGATAGGTGAAACATAGAGTCTCATTATATATCAAACTCAGCTCTTCTTAACTAAAGAAAAGCCTTAGTCTCAGACTTTAGGCTCTTCTCCTAAGCTTCTTGGGAGTTCTTGTATTTGGAACTCCTCAAAACTATCTACATTTCTTCAAATGTCCAGAATAGCAAAATTATCACTCCAAGATAGTTATCATTCATGATATAAACTTTCTGTAAGATTTACAGAGACATCCAGTTATTAAGACTGATCTATGTGACATGATTACAGTGGCAGAAAGGAAACCTCAAGTATCTATAGCTATAGCTACCTGTCATTAATCCTTTTTGAGTTTTTTTAAAGCTTTTGTAATAGGTTTATTTTAAATGGAAACCTCAATGGCTAAAGTAACACTTTAATCTCATATCAGTAATTTATTTCTGTAAACAAAGGATTAAAATGTAACAGTAAAGAAATGAAAACACCAGGGTTCTGGGGGATGGGAAGAAAGAAGCATTAGAAGTTGATAACATCGTCCTTAGTTAATGAAGACTGAAAAACTCTGAGTCGAAGTATGCATTTCGGTCAGACCAAAATATCTAGATAAAAAGTAAAATGTTCAATTAGTGATCCAGTAGTTTTGTCAACATCATATAGGCCATTTGGTACTATGGAAAAATAAAGAGTATTTTATTTTTCTTCTAGATGTCTCGGTGTGTAATCATAGCCATAAACACAACAATTTTTACAATAGGTAGGTAGAATATGTCAGTGTCATTAATTCAAGTTTTAAAATTACAGAAATTAAGAGAAAGATGATGTTATACTTGTAAGTTATGAACACATTGCTCATATACATCTAATTTAGGTCCCGTGCCCCCTCTAAACTATAAAGTCCTTTAAAAACATTTTGTTTAACATAGTAAGCTACAAATAGAAAAGAGGAGAAACAACAGAGTTATGGAAGGTTGAAAACAGGTGAAACAGGAAAAGCTGAATTAACATCATTGAGATGAGAAATCCTAAGTAAGCCGAGGAAAAAGCTCAAAGTTAATTTCAGTTTTCTGAAGAATTTTCAAAAGGCTCATTAAATGCCAACTCCAAATACTTTGGGAAATAAAAGAAGAAAGAAAAAGACAAGAGATCAAAAAACCAGGAAATCCAATCTAAAGGAAAGACAAAGCTTGTCCAACCCCCAGATTGTGCACACTGCACCCATTAGGTGTGAATATACCCATCCCTTCCTCCCCACTCCCACCTGCCCGACACCCGATAAATGTTACTACTATATGTGCACACAAGTGTTGATCAGTTAATACCAATTTGATGGTGAGTACATGTGGTGCTTGTTTTTCCATTCTTGTCATTTTTATTAAAACTCTTTAAAATAGGACTTTACTATCATTGTATATATGTATATAACACTAAAACTGGCATCTGCTAAGTGAGGTAGCACTAGGGTAATTCTCATTAACATGGCATGCTAATTATCACCACTACTATCACTATGTATAAAACTGAAAAACTAAAGATCATTTTAGAATCAATACAAACAATAAAATACTGTTTTAAGTATTTAAGAAGAAGCATACATTAACATTCAAAAGTCAACAGTCTTCACATATAAAAACAGTATATCCATTTACAAAATCAACAACAAAGGTAAAATATTTAAGAGTAAACATGAAAATCCTCAGTGGGAAAAGCTTTAAAATATTTCTGAAAGATATGAAAATAGACTTGAACAAAGGGAAGGACATCTCTTTTTGTTTTGTTTTGTTTTCTTGTGAGACAGGTTCTCACTCCTGCCCAGATCTGAGTGCAGTGGTGTGATCACAGCTCACTTTGACCTCCAACTTCCAGGCTCAAGCGATCCTCCTTGCTTAGCCTGTTGAGTAGTTAGGACTACAGGCACATTCCACCATGGTTGGCTGATTTTTTTAATTTTTAGTAGAATCTAAATTATTTTAGTAGTGTCTTGCAATGTTGTCCAGGCTGAGTTCAAACTCCTAGCTTCCAGTGATCCTCTCACCTCAGCCTCCAAAAGCACTGGGATTACAGGCATGAGCCACACACCTTACCAACATCTCGCCTTGGAAAGGACATCTCAAAAAAATGTCCATTCTCCCCAAGTTAATATACGAATTTAACAAGTCCCAATAAAATTAGATTTTTTTTTCTTGAGGCTAGACAAATTGATTCTAAATTTTAAGTAAAAAGCAAATATTCTAGAATACTCAGGAAAGTACTAGAATGAAAAGGGAGACTAGCAATAAAAGAAGACAAGCCCTATCAGATGCTAAAAAAATACTCAAAAATAAATCAACATAAAGCCTCAGTAATACTTCATTGGGGTACTGGCACATGGATAAATATGCCAGTGGAATGGAATAAATATTCCAAAAGTCCATAAACCAAGTACATATGAATAAAATATGATAAAGGTAGTGTTTTAAATCACTAAGTAAAAGATAAATATTTCAACGACATGGGACAACTGGATAGCCATCTGAAAGTGATTAAATGGTGTCATATCTCACACTATATATATTAAAAAAACTGAAAAGTACCAGTGATCTAAATGCAAAAATGAAAAATCACAAGTACTAGAAAACTTATGGGTGAATTCCTTTTTAACATGGTATTATAGCCTTTCAAAGAATACTCAAAACTTTGATACAATAAAAACATTGATAAATTAGACTATGTAACAGTTAAAATGTAATATTTTACATAGAAAATTATCATAAGAAAAGTCAAAAATCAATTTCAAATTTACAGAAAATATTGGCCACACATTTCGCTCATTTCATTAGCATACAAACCTCATGAGATTTATTTTCGAAATATGAAAACTGATATTTGGGGTGTTTCTAGACATTGTTTCTTCAAATATTCTTTTTCTTCATCCATGTCTTTATCCTATCCTTCAGAGAATCAAATAACACAATATCAAACATTTTAACATTTTCCACACATCCCTGAGGCTTTTTTCATTATTTTTTCTTTCTAGTCTTAAAATATGATAAATTCTATTGCTCCATATTCATGATTGCTGAGTTTTCTTCATTTATCTTTATTGTGCTGTTGACCCAAACCAATAATATTTTTATTTCAGATTTTTCAGTTCTAAAATTGTTGTTTGGCCCTTTTTATAGTTCTTTATTTCTCAACTGAGAATTTCTATCTTCGGTTCATTTAAAATCTGCATACATTTAGCTCATGTGGCATGGTTATCATAGCTACTTTAAAGTGTTTATCTGATCATTTCAACACCTGGATCATCTTGAGGTTAGTAAATGTTGGTCATCTTTTCCCTTGAGATTTGGTCATATTTTCAAATTTTGGCTTTTATCCTATGCATTTTGAATATTATGCTTTTAATGGGACTTTGGGTCCCATTAAAATCTTTGTAGAATGCCGATTATTTACTTGTTTTGAAAGACATTTAATCCAGTTAGGAATGAACCCAAAATTCTGTTGCACCTTCTAAGGGCAGAGTCCGATCAGTTTTTAAAGCCTTTGCTACGCCATTTGAATCTGCCTGTCACAGGTGCAACGCAGGTCTTATATGGAACTTGGAGAGTAGTTTACATTCTAGTTCAGTTCCAAAGCTTTTGTTATTATTCTTTGGGTGTGTTTAATTCATGCACAGCTTAGAAGTGAGCCCAGGACTTGGTGCAGACACAATTTTCCCCACACTCTCTGGTATCCAGTGACCCAGTTTACTATTAATAGTTTCTCTGACCAGTAGGTTTTTATGAGAGTCTTCGCCTCCCATTTGCTTAGGCAGTTGTTTACAACTGAGTCTACCTTTGGGGTAAAGCAATGAGTGAAAAGAGAAACATTAATATGGGTTCCTTTCACACCCTGTACAACAGAGATCATTTTTTGCAGTTTCTCTAGCCAGATGGAAGAGATTGGTTGAAATTCGCCTCAGGACAGGGTTTTGAAAGAAAATACAGATAAACCAAATAAGGCTTTATCCTCTCCACACTTTCTGGTTCACAGCAGCTTTTTTCCCTAGACCTCTGGCCAGAAAGATAAACAACTCTTGGAGTTTGTTGTGTGCACCTGCTACATGATTTCCCAATTTGGCCTACCCTTGGGTCAAAGCTTAGAGACGAAGATGGAGGAAAAGATACAAACAGGAAACTCCTTACTGCCATGTTCATTATTCTTCAAGTTTCCTTCCCACCAGGATCTATCTGCTATTACCCACTTATCGGAAGTCTCGAGTAGTTGCATTCTGTATTTTACTCAGAGTTTTAAATTGTAACTGGTGGGAGATAAAGGTTGCAATGGGTTTCTTCCATTTTGATTGGAACCAGAAGTCCATCTCTTCTGTGCTTTAACAATAGTCATTCCTCACTGAATAGATGGATCAGTTATATTATAAAATTGTAAGGCCATTGCAGGTCCTAGTACAATCTCAAATCCTTAAATATTTTTTCCAAATTTTCTATTCAAATCACATGAAATTTTTAATTTACATAAAAATGAAATTATTAAAATCACACAGTTCAGTATAAGGTGAGTATTTTGGAAATGGATTTA
>NW_012144968.1:1074186-1089327 GCF_000956105.1 Propithecus coquereli
CCTTGTCCTCCCTCCCCCTCCCCTTCCCAGCCTCTAGTAACCATCAGTCTACTCTCTATCTTCATGAGATCTACTTTTTTTTAGCTTCCACATATGAGTGAGAACATGTGATATGTCTTTTTGTGCCTGTCTCAGTTTACTTAACATAATGGCCTCCAGCTCAATCCATGCAACTGCAAGTGACAAGATTTCATTCTTTTTTATTGCTGAATAATATTCCATTTTGTGTATGTACAGCATTCTTTATCTACTCATCCACTGATGGGCACTTAGGTTGTTTCCATAACAGATGCTGGAGAGGATGCAGAGAAAGAATAAACCTTCTACAGTATTGGTGGGAATGTAAATTAATACAACCACTAGGGAGAACAGTATAGAAGTTCCTCAAAAAAGTAATAACAGAACTACCATCTGATCTGGCAATTCCACTACTTGGTATTTATCGAAAGGAAAGGAAATCAATATGTAAAAGAGGTATGTGTACTCCCTTTTTATTGCAGCACTATTCACAATAGCATATATTTATTTTCAAGAGGTAATTAAGGTTTTAGAGAAGATGCAATATAAAAAGCCTAAATTTTACAAGTGTATTTCCTACATATATGTACACTCTTTATACTAAGTGGAAATCAATACATTTTTATTCATCAAATTGAGATTTTTATTTCTGTACAAGAAGAATGCTAATACACTTTCTAAGTTGAATTATTAAGAAACAAATAATTCTGTAGAAAGGATATTGCCCTATTGGACTACAGAATTTCACACTGTATTGAAAATTACAGCTGGATTCTAAGACATTAGAGATGCTAAAAGCCTCTTGAACATAGTTGACTAATAATTTAAATAAGATGCAAAATATTTTATAATTTGTGAAGTGCTGTATCAACTTTAGTTATTAATTTTACCTGTTGGTATTTATATGTAACTGTCTGCTTTAAAGCTCACACTCTTTCTACTCCATCACACTCCTTTTTTCCTGTTTCTTTGTCATCTGAATTTCCTTCCTCCAGACTTGACCCCCTTTTTTCCCCTCCACCTTGCCACTATCTGAAACTTGTAGCAGTACCCTGTTTTAACATTTCAATCACTCCCAATTATCAACAAACTAAATTTGAGGGTCAGTAATATGTAAATGATGTTTCGTCTTTTAAAATCACACCTATGCCTCTTATTCTCCAGACATTGAAAATACTTGGAGTTCCCAGTACATCATATGCTCTTGCAAACCTCTCGAGTTGTTACACCCTGTTTCTTCTTCCATCTGATTCTTCTTATGAGCCATTATTTATCTTTGAAGATGCATCTGTCCTGTTTTCCTGATGGCCCCAGAAAAAGCCAGAAAACCCCACTTTTCCCATCTTCTCACAAAACATAATTGTGTTTTTAGCTTCCAGCACATGCTATTTTAATTGTTTACTTTCTAAAAGACTTACTTGGCACAAGTTAAACAATAACTCATGTTAACTGAATGATGTGTGGAGGAAGGAAGGAAGGGAGGAAGAGTGGGAAAGAGATAGGAGGGAGGGAGCAAGGGAGAAGGTATAACTAATAAGAAACAACAGTATCTGGAACCAGGCAGGCTGTATGCTTAACTAGACAATCTGCTCCTTCATTTCATTTTACTATAAAGCAACAAAAGAGTGAACCTTGCTCTGTTCAAAAAATTCTGTTGGGTCTCTAAATTTGACACACTAGATCTGTCACCACTGAAAGGACTTAGAAAGGGCATTCTCACCAGTGGTGATTGTCATTGTTAATAAGATTATATTTTCATAATAGAATCAAGAGCCTGTGCTGGCACTGCTGTGGTTGTCACAAAGCTGTGACATCTGTCTCAGCTGTGGAATTTCAGGGTTTTAAGGTCACTTGTTTCAAAATCACCTCATATTTGCTCTCATGATGAATGTTTTACATAGTTTCTATTAATATTACACTAAGTATCTTTGAGACAGGTCAAGGAAAAGTCTTATTTAATAAGATTTCTACGTTATTTGACTTGAAATGTAAATAGGAGATTTTTTAATATAAATGCCTTTTATGAAGATGATGTTAAGGTTTTTTTCTTAGCTTATACAACGTCTTTTCAATGATGATTCCTATGAGAAATTTCTCAGAATACTACATATAAATGATAAGTGCATTTCTCTGAAGCAACAGGACAGCTTTTATCTTTTGGTCACCAAGCATTGCATAGGTGGCAGTATTTTTCTCCTCACTTTCACTGCTAGAAGACTTGCAATTAAATTTGACAACCATTTTTAGCAAGAATATAGACTTAATGATCTGCATTTTGCACATAACCTCATTCCTGTTTACATAATTCAATTCTACTTTTGCTTTTTCAATTAATTTATTTTGTCCTCCCAAAAACTCAGACAGAAAGTCCTTATCAACCAGGTCAGTAGAACATAGGGCTTGCAGTCTCTGTACTTTTCTTTTTTTAATCACTCTGGCTCTGCATGTTGAATGATGCATTAGAATGCAGCTATTGCATGGAAAGAAAGTAATTTGAGGGACCAAAGTAGTCAAAATTTTTGAGCATGGAACTCAGCATCTGTTATGGTCATTTTTAGTACATGGCCTTCTGTTTTCTGGATTATTCCTGTATCATATTCATAAGCCCAAGATAAATCCCAAAATAAATGCATCAGAATTTTTAAGAGTTTCTGATGGGCGATTCTCTCATTTTAGTTTATTTCATTTATGGAGCACAAATGGTTAATGTATATATTCATCCATAGTAGTTTTTTCTAAGGCATTTTGCCAGTTTCATTTTTGATACCACTATATATTCCCCAAGTTTACAGTGATTATAAAATTGTAGTGCCAAAAATTTAAATCATTATCATAATTGCATTAAGATTCATGTGAAATGGGTAGGTAAAAATACATACTATTAATAGTAATTTAAGGTAGTGACCTTGATCCCTTGAGTTCTATCATGGTTTCCTTGATTCAAGAATTGGAAGGGCTTCTCCTCTTAGGTCCCCAGGGCATCATACTCATGTTTTGTGTTACCTTTGGAGTCTTCACCATCATCTATTAAGAATTCTCAACATCTCTGGGTCATGGAAAATTCTTTTCTTATTTCTGATGTGTTTAGTGTTGTCCTGTTAAATCAATCTAAGAGTTATTTGTTGTATTGTTAATGAACATGATTGTACCTCACAGTGAATTCTAAATTTTTATATTATTGTGGCTTATTTGTGGCATCTAGTTTTTACTAGGTGGCAATATAGCAATTGGCAACGTAATAATAACAGCATATGCAATATCTCCCTAGATCAATCTCTCTCTCTCCCTCTCTCTCTCTCTCTCTGTATTTCCATATTTTAAGAGAGATTTTTAATTATTAGTATGCTTATGGAATTATTCGGTACAGAGGAAACAAATTTTCAATTAACAAGAGGGAGTGTCAGGGAGGTTGGTGGAGAAGTAGTGGCAGAGAATGTCTCTTGGCAGTCTACCTGTCAGAGTATATGAGGGTTGTGAGGGAGCAAAGAAAATTAAGTAGGACATATTTTACTCTTAGGTTACAGGATACACACAATGTGGGAGAGAAAATTGATGTGGTTGAGAGGCTGCTGGACAACCAATGTCATTAGTGGACAATCAGTCAATAGAACTCAGGGCAAAACCATGAAGAAAAGAGGGTGAAGACATGGGGACTTTTTGAAGGGCTAAAGAGAATTCTAGATGGTCACAATTCATGAGCATAGGAGACCAAGGAGAGGGAGGAGATTAGAAAATGTGCAGAAATTTATGTGGATAAAAAGTCTGATGAGGATAGATGATGGAGTCTAAGGTCAAGTGCCATAAAGGCAAGGTGGCATTGTTCTTGGTAACTCTGATTACATCCTCCCAGTTAAGACCGGTCTTTTATTCAATTTAGAGAAGTGATGTTGGCAGTGCCTAGCATAGTGAAAAGCAGTCTTATCAGAAAACATACAATTTCTAAGCCCCCTCAACTATTTACAGATTGCTTATCATAGCACTGATTGTGGCATTGCTAAAGTCAGCTGACAAGTGAGAGTTGGTAGAAGCCAAAAATTAATTGTTAACAAGACATGGAACCTACACGCTTATCTAGAATTAATTTTCACTTGAACCTGTTCTTTGATTATTTTTTGCTGAGTAAAAGTGTTCACAAATCTCATTTGTACCCAAAGTTATTAAGATCTCATTGTCACTACATATGTGATGCTTTTGTATACTACATATGACTACTCACTTGTCCATCTATCTGAAGATATCTATCTATCCTTTTGTTTTCACAGATCCTAGACATTTCATGATTTAAAAGCCTCCAAGATAGGTTTTCACAAACTGATAAAGACACTGAAAACTGTAAGACCCCAAATTGTCCAGTGCTTTCAATTGAATATGCAGGAGGAATCCAGAGGAGAAACTACCTGAAGAACTTAAGGACATGAGCCATCAACATGAGTTTTCTCTCAAGAAAGAATACATTTATTAACTCAAATGTTCTTTGTCTTTATTACCTTATTCATGGAATTAGAGTAACTGACAATGAATCTATACTGGTCACATGAATTTATGGATGGAAATCTAATAGTAACTCTCAATATAACTCCTCACTGTCCTTACGCAAACAAGACAGACCACTAAAGATATTCTGATGTAGAGGACCCAGGCCAAGGGACACTTGCTGGTTTTTAAAGCTTCATATGCCACCCCACTTTAACAACAGGACTCAATCTTGCTAAATTAATTAGTATGGCAGCTGTCCCTTTACCTGCTATCCTAATTAGAAATATCTCCCAGCTCTTCCTTGGTTTTCACATCTTCTAATAAGTTTTAAAGGCTAATGCTTTGTTTTTTAATTTCAAAATATTAAGGGGGTACAGAAGTTCTTGATGCATGGCTTGAGTCAGAGAGAGAGAAATGTTTATACACTATTGGTGGGATTGCAAATTAGTACAACCTCTATGGAAAACCATATGGTAATTTCTCAAAAAACTTACATAGACCTACCATTCAATCCAACAATCCCACTACCCAAAGAAAAAGAAGTCATTTTATCAACAAGGCTGATGTTTTCTAACTTCAAAATATCTCTTACCCAAGTATTCCGTCCCCTCTGTAAAATAAAATGATTCATACCTTGATCATGTTTCATCCAGATATGAAAATTCTCTCTTGGTTGATCTCTCTCCTCTCTGATCTAAAGCACACACAGCCCTGGATAATTCATCTGACGCGTAAGCTCTGATTTTGTCACCTTTTTGATCAAATGTCTTCACTGACTCCTTGCTGATTCAGAAGGAGAGCCAAAGCCCTTACTTAGCCTTTCAACACTCTTTCTCCTCCATCATCTAAGAGGCAGTCAATCTTAGTGGCTAAGAGCCCACACTCTAATGCTAGACTCCTGGGTTTGAATTTTGCCTCTGAGGCCCCAGGAAATTCATTTTCTCTATACCTCTGGAAATAAGATTCCTCATCTGGAAATAGGATTAATCACATTAATTATACTTCATAAAGTTGTTGTAAGTATTAAATGAAGAAAGGATCACAACAGTCCTCAGCATATAAAAGCATGCTGTTGTTTTCTGGACCCAATTTAACTTTTCAAATTTTGGTTGCATTGGTTGAACTATTCTATGCACAACAAGGGAAATTTCTTTTTTGTCATTTGTGGAAAACATGTAGTATGGAAAAGCAATCAAGTTGGGTTGGAATCCAGACTGAAAAGCTACTATCATAGGGAAGTTTCTTAAGCTCTCATCACTTCTATTTACAGATTTTTAATACCTGTCTTACAGGTTATTGTACAGTTTGAAAGCAATGTATGCAGAGTACACAGTACAGTCTATGTCACATACTTAAGCAGTGAGTGCTATTTTTAACATTGATATACCCATAAAAGAGTCACACTTCCACATCTTTTCCTATACTATTGCAAAGAAAGGCACTCCCATCTCTACCTCTCTAATCCTAGTCCATTATTAAACTCGAAGGCCAATGCCCTCTGATCCTCGAAAGAGGATAATGCAAAATGGCCCCCAAATGCAGAAGGAGAAGAGAAACCAAAGAACAAGGTAGACAAATTCAGTTTGTTGGTAAAAGGGTGATTTATTAGGGAAACTTACAAACAGAAGTGTGGTCTTGTGTGGCTGCAAAACAGGTAAATCTCTGCACTGCAACCCCCTAGACCCAAAGCTTGTATCTTTGGGGAAAAGTATACGTGCTCTGGAAGGTACATTCAGGTGAACTGAAAGAATGCTACAGGTATCACAGCCTGTAATTTATGCGATAACATCAAAGGTTGTTTTGGAGGAAAAGCAAAATTTACAGTGAATAGGTGTTTCCGCATAGAGAGCAATATATCAACTAGACATCTTGGAGGTATTCCCAGACCTGGGGTTAGTCAGGAGTCAACACGGAGGATGAGCATCCAAGATGGAGTCACTCTTGTCCCCACAGCCTCTCTTTCCCCATCAGATAGCTTCTAAATCCTCTCCTGTAAAAGTAATCTCTTCCTCTTCTATAATAAATCCTATAGCATTTTATCAGTACCTCCCTTTTACACCTATTTTCTAAATTGTTTTATATTCATGCTGTCTCTCTTATTGTACTGAAAGACTCTGCAAGAATGAACTGTGCTAGTTCATCTTTTGTTACCTTGTATTTCTGTACACATAACAGGCACTCAGTAATTTTTTTGAATGGAACATGACTGAATCATTTATTCTAAATCTAAAGAAAAAATTTACACAAATCAGCTATCTCGAAGGCTGCTCTTCAGTCACATTAGCTACAGGCACATGGACATACATTAGAGACAGGACACAAATCAGGTTGAAATTCCATTTTTAAAAATAGTATCTAACATTTTAGAAACTATAATGGGATTGAAAATATGCACAAAAAAGTTGCCTACCATTTGAAACGATCAACGTGCTGATGGGCAGTTGAGCAGCAGTTAGGGCTTAATTCAGGAGCTGGGCAACACCTCTTACCAGCTGTGGAGCTAAGAGCAAGATACTTACCCTCACTCCCAATTTTCTCATGTGGACATGAGGATAATGATAGAAACCATCTATTGGGGTTGTTGTTGGTACTGAGTTAGAAAATGCAGTTTAGATTTATGTTTGCTATTGCAACCAAGATTATTTCATCAGAAAGGTTGTAGTTCTTCACATTACTGAGGACACTACTACAGTACACTTGAGTCACTGTCAGCTAAACACCAGGCAAGAAGCAACGCCATCTGATCAGCATATTTTTCATCATGGCCCAGTGGGTTAACTACAAAATGTCATGCAACCATGTGATGATATTAAATCAGATAATTTTAGTTCTTATTGCATATTTTGAGTGGTTCTTGAATAATATTTTTAATTTTGATACTGAATACAAGTAGGCATTAATATTGTTAAAGTCTGAAACAAATATTTCCTATTATTCCTCTTTAAAGTTTCTGAGTCATTTTTAGAAAAGTGTATCCTAAAGCAGCAGAGTAAACTGCTAAAAACCAGTTGCCGTTTGCTACTACATATCTGCCTGATTCATTATTTCTTTTTTTTGACAGAGTCTCATTCTGTTGCCTGGGGCAAGTGCTGTGGCATCAGCCTAGTTTACAGCAACCTCAAACTCTTGGGCTCCAGCGATCCTCCTGCCTCAGCCTCCCGAGTAGCTGGGACTACAGGCACAAGCCACCACGCCCAGGTAATTTTTGTTTCTATTTTTAGTTGTCTGGCTAATTTTTTTTTTCTATTTTTAGTAGAGATGGGGTCTCGCTTTTGCTGAGGCTGGTCTTGAACTCCTGAGCTCAAGCAATCCACCCACCTCAACCTCCCAGAGTGCTAGGATTACAAGCATGAGCCATTACGCCCGACTCATGATTTTCTTTTTACTATACTAAGAAACAATTTTGTCGCTGAGATTAATAAGACTGCAAATATTATCCATAACACAATATTTAATATTTTCATTTGTAAAAGCTGCTTCATTTCTCTTCCCATAATGTAATTTAGAATATACATACATACATAATAATACATACATATATTATGTGAATATATGTGTGTATATGTATGTGTGTATGTGTATATAGAGATATGTATGTCTATATCTATATCTATCAAGAGGCAGCCTTAAATGCTGTTATGAGAGATCCAAGGAGCTCAGCTGGACTATAGATTTATAGCCTCTGAACACTATAAGTGAAGTTATGGGGCCTGGGTCATACACACAGGCCCAGAAAACAGATGGATTTAACAATCTCCTTCAAAAGTGTTTCTCCTTGGGACAATTCAATGATTAGGAAATCTCTGCTAAGAGTCATCTGGTGTTGACTTTTTTTTTTTTTTCCTCCCCCAGTCTGCCTCCTGAGTGCTTACCAGGGCCACAACACAAAGGAAGCACCAATTCCTCTTTGGCTGTCTCCATTGTAGCAATGGAGCCAGTTCGATTTTCTGTGTTCACCAGCAGAGCACACAGGCAGCTCAGAAAACATTGTACAATTAAAGGGGAGGCATGCCATGTGTCTTAATGTTCCTATAATTTATTAATTGAGATTTTTCTCCCTTTTAATTTCTACAGTGGTTTAATGATTTTTTTTTTTCTTATTGGAGGTCTGTTTATTTCATGCTGACTCATTTATTACCCTAAGACAATATTGGGTGCATCGCCCAGTGCCCCATGACTGGGGAGCACTGGAGCCTGCCCTGGAGGAGGCTCTGTCTCATACACAATCCCTCACAGATGTTTCTACCCATCTTGTCACAACTGCACCCACCTGAGGTTCAGAAACCAGTTCATACATAGGCATAAGAGAGATAAGATATGAAAAACATGGATACGTTTGTGTTACTTTGAGCCAGTTATTTGTCCTCTTTGTACTTCAGAATTTCAACTATAACGATAGAGAAAACAACAATACTTCTCCAAAATCCCAAGGCATGGTTCTCCAGACAACAAAACACTAGTGACAGGTAGTTAACATCTTCTAGGGATTCTGGAAAATATGAGAGGAAAATGTGGTGAGAGGGGAAAAAAAAAAAAAGAAAGCAGAGAAGGAAGGAGAAAGGGAAAAATGGAAAGGGACTTTCAAAATTGTTAATAGATAGCATTGAGAAATTTCCAGGTAGGAAAAGAGAAAGTTGTTTTGATGTTGTTTGATTATCCATAGTGTCCATGTAATAACCACCACTACCCCCAACTGGCTAATTTTACTGAATAACTGAAACCAGAACAAATTGCTGCTATTTGTTTATTGTCTGCCTTATCCTCCTAGAACATAGTCTCCATGAGGGTGGAACATTGTCAGCCACGTTTCTTGCCACATCCTCTGTACACAAGGAGTTCCTGGTGCAGAGTTGATGATTCCTCAGTATCTGCTGAATCAGCGGACAGAATGCAATTGCCCTCCAGAATTCCAGCTGGGAAAGAAGTCCTGAGAGGTGTATTGCTATCAATTAAATTTACCAGAAGCAGTTACAGCTTTTTTTTTTCTTTTCTATCTTCATAAAAGATATTTATAATCTCAGTATAAATAGAACCAGGTTTAACATCACAATTTATATAGAATGATTCCATACATTTTTAAGACCATATTATGTTTCTAAAAGTTATAATTTTTCCTTTTCACCTTCCCTATCACTACCTTGCCATCCTAAGTCCATTCATTTTCTATGAGTCCATTCAAATTGTAGGTTAATTTTACTTTTATAGTGACTTTAGAAAATAACTTCACTTCTGCATTAGATCAATTGGGAGTTTTAAAGTTAAAACCATGAGAAATTTTTGAAAATTAACAGGCTGTGATAAGAGCACTGACTCAATTTATGATTTCTTTCACCCAATATATTTGTATGTTTGTATACACGTATGTGTATATGTATTTTATGTTATATACTATCTATAATTATACATCAGGTGGACTCGTACCTGTAACCTATACAGGTAGAAAGGAGAGTATTAGTCATGGACTGATTAATACTAATAAGGCAGATAACCTCAACTCTATGGAATGCCAGGAAAATGGAAGTGACTGATAAAAATTACAATGTCTTTTAGTGGTAGCTGTAATATATCGATGAGGCTATAAATTGTGCATAAAATAAGCCTCATGTAGCAACTTTTCTGGATCCTCTTCAACACTGCAGATGAGAGTAAAATGATGTAGCTGTGTAGGTAAATTACTAAAAGTATCATTCACCTGATACGGAGAGAATATGTGAACTATATTCTTTGTATAAGAGTGAGATGAGGATGTCCACCAATTGACATATTTATTAATAAACATCTGAAACATTAATAGTATTCATAAATCATCATTTCCCAATGGTGTGACATAGGGAATATTAGTGCTTTCAGATTCTCGGTGAGGAATGAGTCCCACAGTTAAACATAATATTCCTTCTTTGAGAGTTACAGTTCGCATCAGCACAATAAGCATATTTTACAGAGCAATATAGTTTCTTCACTTAAAGGCACAGGCTCAGGAGTCACATTTTCTGTTTAAATTCAGATTCTTCCAATTATTAGCTCTGTTACCTTGAGCAAGTTATTGTTTTTTTCATACTTAGATCCCCATCCATAACAATAGAAATAATAACAATGGTTTCTTCTTAGAGAGATCAGGGGAAAATATGTTAGTATATGTAAAGCACTGGAACAGCACCAGGAAATAGTAGTTATACCATGATAAGTTAATATTATCATGATAAACATAATTATTGTTACAATCTATGATAAATCATTTGATAAAATCTATTTTGCTTTGTTTAACCCAATATTTCATTGATCCCCAAAATTATTTCATATCACCATGATTAAAATTGCATAATTATTATTTAAATCGTAAAAGTGAATTTCTGCCATTTGGGTGACTTTTGATAAACAGCGAGGCAGAGTATAAAACCAAACTGTTTTTCCAATTCTGTTGATAGTACGATTGGAAGAAAAATGAATAATATCTCAAATTTCTTTTATACGGAAATGAAGAAAGCTTTATGAACACTGATCTAGATCAGACATTTCATTTTCAAAGCTGTTACTCACATGAATTGAGAATATTTACACAATTTTTAAAAACCAATTGCACTTTACAAATGGCTGGAAAGTGTATTTAAACATAAATGTTTGTATGCCCATAATATCCTGAAATTTAAAAAAATAAATAAAAAAAGGAAGCCTGAGATTCAAAACTAGATAACAGTACTATCTTAGCATAATTGTGTCACTATCCTGGTGCCTACAACCTGTTCAGCCTGTCCAGAGGTGCCACTGGCCTCTCATTAGAAACACCACATCAGTTATCAGTTGTGTCAGTTAAGGGAGGAGCACATGCACACCATCGACTCAAAGATTCTGAGCCATGTTGATTATCAGGCAAATATTTAATTGCCTCACAGGATGATAATCAGGTGCTTAACTAAAGGCAAATGAAAATATGTTTAACATGTTACCCCACAACCTGGGATGATATAATTAATAGCCTACACTTCCCTTACCCTCACAACTTCCAATGTAATTTATACTAACAAAGAAGCTTTCAGAAAAATCAGTGGGTTTTAAGTTATGTGATCTAGTAAGAACTCTCATACTAAGCAAATATTAAAGGTAATCTTGCGAGCTATCCACGTCCTTCTTAGTGATTATTATGTTTCATGGAGACAAAACAAAACCAACACACGTACCCACAATCACACACATGCACACACATACCCCACATGCATTTTATAACCCTAAAGACCTATTTCTTTGAATACAAGGCAACCTGATTTTGGACATTTAAAATGTATTCTAGTCATAATAGCTTTTCCTACATACTCTCTTGGACATATTTTTATTTCTCAGCTTCCAAGTGTCAACATGTGATAACATCTAAACCTAATTTAGGTAATTCTGAAATCAAATTTTTTTGGAAAATATTGCCTATTCTTTTACAAAACTTATCTTTATAGCTTCTCACTGGAAATTATATTTGCTTATCTCAAGGCATGATTCAAACATCTATTACTTAGTTTCTCCATCCCAAGTTTCTGTTTTTGGAAAAGACTGCTTATTTGCTCTGACTGCATCTCTAGACTCAAATGGTTGACATCTAATGTAAATATGGTTTCTAAAAGGGGGAAAACATTTATGCTGCTGTAAAAATTATTGCAAAGTTAAAGAAATTTTTCTTTAGTTGTGATTCTAAGGATTCTTATTTGAAGAAGGTACATTCAAAATGTTGACTTTGGTAACACAATATTTTTGTACAACTAGCTAACTCTAGTCTGGATTGATTTTAGAAATGCAAAAGACATACCCTGATAATAGAGAAGACCAAAGCAATCCTGGAGTGAAGTGGCAGAGATTGCTTAAAAAACACCCTCCCTAGAAGCAATTTCCAGAATAAATCACACTGTACATTCCCCCATCCACACTCATGACACACATTTATGTAATAAATTATAGGATATAAATTGCAAAACAAGAGAAAAAGAAATGGTAAAAGCATCTGACAAATGTGTGTAAAAGCAAGGAAGGTCAGCAAGAGCTCTTGGTTTGGTAATACAGTTAGGGCAAAAGGGTACAGAGGACAGATAACATTATTGTAGTGTAGGAAATCCATATATTTTCATCACTAACCCCTAGGACCCTTTATTACTTCTGTACTGCCTGGCTGAGATAACAGAAACTATGGAAAATTATTCCAACTTTTTCTGCCGTACAGACATCTAAAAGAAATTGCAGCAGAACTTTCAATGTAAAGGTAGTTTTGAATGCTGTTTAAGCCCCAGGGTTTTCGGACCTAAATACCTGGAAGTGCATCATGACTTCACCAGATACTAAGTGTGTGATCATAAGATACGTAACAGGTTGATACCTCATGTATAAAATAGGGCTAGTGCTAGTTCCTCCATCAGTAGGACATTATGAGGATTAAGTCTTATTTATTAGTTATAATATGATTATCATTGTTGAGAACACAAGATCAGAATATGAAATCTAGAGGTGCAGAGCTTTGATTTTTAGTACTATTTTACAAATTAGATTTGGCAAAACTAGGTGGTTCAAATTCTTATAAATATTATGAGCCTTCTAATTCTTGAGGGGAAAAAATCAATTGTAAGATATGTTAGTAACCATCAACAAAGGCAGAGTTTTTAATTGAGAAAAATTCCAAGTCCTATTACACAGTAAACAATTAATAAATTATTCTTTGAATGATGACACAATAGCTCCAAGTTTTCTTTAAGGCACTTGTTTGTGAGTCATCTTTGTTGTGGTACACAAATTCCTTTGAGATAGGAAAGTCAGCTTTCATCATTTTCAATTTATAGGTATAAAACAAGTTTCAGGAAATGCTGTAATTTATTTTTAAGTTCCCAAAGATTGTATTTGTTAGAGCTGCAATGAGAGCTGAGTTTAATTATACAACAAAAGTGATCTTTGACTAGGCATCAGTGTCCTCCCCCATACAGAACACACTGGTCATTAGGCATTAGGAATTAGGTCGTTAGGAAGTTCTAACTTGTTTCCTGTAATAATTCGTAGGAAAAAAACACACTGATTTTTTCATTAATTTCTATTGTCACAAAATAAAAAATTATAAAGTTATTTGACACAATTTTGTAAAATTATCAATGGGATAAAAAAGTATACTAAAGGATAAAGGCTGACTTTCAGTTCATAAATTTAGATATGGGTCTAGAATCCAACATCCAGTTCACATACAGTTAGATCTATGAGAAAAGTAGAATTACTAATAGTATCACAGACACTCATCTTAAATACATGAACAATTAGCAATGATAAAGTCTTTTATTGTCTTGTGTTTTCACATATATTAATATTACCTCATTAGATCACGTGAGCTAGGAAAGTTCTTTTTACCTTTGTACAGATGACCACACTGAGGCTCAGAGTATGCATGTCACTTGTCCAAGGCCAGAAGTCTAGTAAGGCAAGAGAACTGGGATTGAGCCCACGTCTTCCAGGCCGGGTCCCCTGCTCGTTAATATATCAAGGTGCTCTCTCTCTCTAAAGAGAAGCCCTTCGTTGTTGCCCATCTGATCTAGTCATGTCACAATAGAGAAGATCTAACTTCAATTATTTGTCTGCAAGGTGATCTGCTGTCACCTCTGCCAAAAAAGCCTGGATATTAAGAGCATGGACTTCCCAATCTACCACCACCTCCTCACAGCAAGATTTCCCTAAGGAATTTTCTTTTCTAAACACTGTTGTTGTTTTATCTTCTATTCTTACAACAATTGATCAAAGACCAAGCACTCTCTTCAAATAAATGTACTTCGAGCTTTTGGCATATTCTTCAGTCCCCATGACAGTGCCAAGCAGTGAGATTTATGGTGACATTCCGCAGGTTCTGTTTGCCTGGAGGTTAGTTCAGAATTGCATCTGAGCTGCAAATAGCTCAGGAGAGAATGACCAGGCAGAGAAGGCTCTAAAAATGAAGCACGAGCACATTATGTATGACTCTCAGGCTTCTAGAAAATCTGTTGAGGAAGTTTATTTTTTAAATTGGCCAAACAGCCTACACCCCCAGAGACAAAACAAAGAATTAATCCACATAAGAGTTCTCAACTATAAAATCAGAGAAAATAATAACTTCATAAGTTTTTTTCTGGTCAGAGTAGAAAGACAAAATGGATAGGACCAAAGCTAAGATTGTTTTATTTCGTCAGGGAATTTAGGTGGTTGCTAGTGTAAGGTGGCAATTAAAAACTACAGAGTGACAGTATTTAGTGCATAGGAGGTACTTGCCATCATCACAGAGGCTGGCTTTAGATCCCAAATTTGTCTCATTAGCTATATGATAATGGGCAAGTAACTTCATCACTGTAAATGTCAGTTTTATCATTAACATCTACCTCATCGTGGTACAATGATAATCACAGAAACTAAAATAAATGAATCAATCAACACAGGCACTGGTACATATTCTATAAATACATTATATATATGTATATCAGAAAATATTTACTGATGAGGAAAATGTCATTATATTCAAATATTCCTTTTATGGAAATGTTTCAAAGTATTTTTAAATTTATAAGGTCTTTATCATAAAGTTACAAATATCTAGTACTGTTTTCAGTACTCCTCAATTTAATCCAAATTCAGTTTTATTTGGCAACTATTTTTTAAAGGTTAAGGTTACAA
>NW_012144968.1:1089807-1095380 GCF_000956105.1 Propithecus coquereli
ACATTCTTGCAATAGTGAATTGTGCTGCCATAAACATTCGGGTGCAGATGTCTTTATTGTAGAATGTTTTATGCTCTTTTGGGTAGATGCCTAATAGTACTATTGCTGGATCGAATGGTATTTCTTTATTTTTTTAATTTATTTTTTCTTTTTTAAATGTCATAGTATTACAAGGATAAAAACAATTTGGTTACATAAATTGCTTTTGTATCATTCAAGTCAAAGTTATAAGTGTGCCCATTCCCCAGGTAGTGTGCATTGTACCTGTTAGGTGTGAATTTACCCATCCCTTCATTCCCCCTCCACCTGCCTGACTTCTGATGAATATTATTTCCATATGTGCACCTAAGTGTTCGCTTAGTTCCAATTCGATGTTGAGTACATGTGCTGTTTGTTTTTCCATTCTTGTGATACTTCACTTGATAATTGTAATAATACCCAGGAGTGGGATTGCTGGATCAAATGTAGTTCTACTTTTATTTCTTTGAGGTATCTCCATACTACTTTCCATAAAGGTTGTACTAGTTTGCAGTCCCACCAGCAGTGTATGAGTGTTCCTATCTCTCCGCATCCACACCAACATCTATTGTTTGGGGACTTTTTGATAAAGACCAGTCTCACTGGAGATAAGTGATATCTCATTGTGATTTTGATTTGCATTTCCGTGATGATGAGAGATGTTGAGCATTTTTTCATATGTTTCTTGGTCATTCGCCTATCATTTCATTTTCTTTTTGCTTTCTTTTGGCAACAAAAATAATAACAGTTTAAAATTCTTTACTCCAACTTCTTCTGCTCTCAATTTATGACAAAACTAAGGCTGGAATTTGATTAAATTCTCTCAAATAATGTGAAGCCTTTCCTAATCCTCACAGGAATAATAATTTTCTTTCTCCTTAATCCTCATAACTCTTTGTGCATAAGATATTCCACATATACTAAATAACTTTGTTTAAATATCTCTTCTTCCCAGTTTACTGTATTTTCAAGACATAAAGGCAATATATGTAACCTAAACATATGTACCCCCACAATATTCTGAAATTTTTAAAAGAAACATTTTTTATTCAATTTATATCTGTGGACCTGAGTACAATGCTTGACACCAATGCATGGATTCTTTCCCATTCCATTTTGATAAATTAATTTAATCAGTGAATAAGTGATTGACTACCATTCTTACGGACACGATATAGATGTATATGTTGAAAGATTAATTATGTGAAAGCACAGCTACATTCAAAGAGTGTTAATTAATAGAGTGATGTCAAGCTGAAAGAGAGGGCCACAGTGTGTGTAGGAATCTCTATATTTAATTCTGTACTTTCAATATTTCTTAACTCTGAAATTGATATATTAAGGATGACTTACCTTAAAAGCAAGGGCTGATTATAACACAAAGGTGAGACATAATCATATACAATTCCACAATATATATATATATATCAAAAGAATTATATTAAAAAGAGTAGACAGTAAAACTAACCTGCCTGAGGTTACTCAGTACATCTGAGTAATTTGACATACTTCCATGAGTAATTGAGATCTGGTTGTAGAAATTACCACCTGGAAGATTAGTTTAGGATCTCCAATTTGGGGAGTGACTGAGGTGAGGGCTAAGCATTTACATCATAGTTTGAAAAATACAACTATTTAATAGATTAGACATTGACATACTATATTCAGTGGTTGTGGTGGTGACGGAATTTCGACTTCACTGAGATTATCCGTTTTAAGTGCTTAATCTGTGCCAACCACTCTCATTCACAAATCATCTCTTTCAATCTTTATAAGACCCTAAAATGTAGGTGTTATTTTGCCCACCTTGCAGCTAGTGGCACTAAAGCTTAGAACAGAGATTCAATATCACAAAGCCAACAAATTCAAGAATTAGAATGAAAACTAGCCTCTATCTGAATATAAACCTAGTATTTTTTAACTTTATGCTAAAGTTGGATTAACAGAGGGCATGATTTGCCCGAGTATCACGGATTTTCTAACTTCAAATCAGCATCAATTAAATAGGGATACTTTTAAAGTAATTGCATGAAGAATTCAAGGGAAAACTGTTAAACCATATGACTCTGAGTGAGAAGTAGATTAATTCTATTTCAGTTAGGATGCCTTTAACTGGAAGTAACAGAACATCTATCTAAAATGTCTAAAAATAAAGACATCTACTCTTTTATATTCTACATACAAGTAAGATCATCTGGTATTTGTCTTTCAGTGCCTGGATTATTTCACTTGGCATAATATCTTCTAGACTTATTCATGTTGTTACAAATGACAGAATTTTCTACCTTTTCTAAGGCTGAATAGTATTCCATTATTGAAAGTAGAATCGTAGTTACCAGAGGCTGGGATTAAGGGTGGATGAGAAAAGGGGAGACGTTAGTCAAAGGATACAAAGTCTCAGTTAGACAAGAACAACAAGCTCTAGTGATCTATTGAGCAGCATGGTGACTACAGTTAATAATAATGTATATTTTGAAATTACTAAAAGAATAAGTTTTAAATGTTCTCATCACAAAGAAAGAATAAATATGTGAAGTGATGAGTATGTTAGTTAGCCTGATTTAATCATTCTACATACAGTGTATACATGTATTATAACATTACATTGTACCCCTAAAAGTAAATAATTTTTGTCAATTAAAAAATAAAACAATAAAGACATACAATTCTCCCAGCATATCCAAACATTTTAACCCAGCAGTGTTTGGAAAGACCTGATATAAGATTTTCCTATGTCTGTATGTATCTATTTACCCTGACAGGAAACATGAGGGCTCTGGATCAGAGAAGAGGCCGCTTACTCACAGAGCATCTTGCGTGAGGAGTGTCCTTAGGTTTTTATTACACACTAAATGTGAGCAGATGAGTCCAAGGGAAATGAGTCTCTCAATCTCTTTGAAGTAATTTAAAATCTCTAGTTCCTTTGCCATTCAATCATAAAGCCCAGCCTGTGCAGAGAGATGAAATATTTGTGGAGCATTATTCCCCAATATCTAGACCTTATCTGCTTACTGCTCTGTCCTCCTCAGAGTATCAGGAAGGCCTTGCGCTCGGGGTTGCCATAGGCATAAGTTTCACATTTTCACATGTCATTTTCCCAAGCACAAAGGAAAGGTCAAGTGGAACAAATAGCGTTCTACTCATATAACAATCCCTTTCATCATGAAAGAATATATTTCCCAGAAGAATCCCAGTAGTCTCTCCTTGATATCTTACTGATTGGAACTGGATCATAAACTCATTCCCAGAACACTCAATGTCAAAAGGGAAATCCATTGCCATGTTTGGTTTAGATCAAGTGCCGGGTAAATTGGCATTCAAACAAACTGAGGTTCTAACTGTAATGCCTATTAGATGGGAAGATCTGATACAACAGCTGGGATTACTTCATTCATTCAACACGTGGCACTTGCCGTGTACCAAGATTGCTACATAAAGAAAATATAAAAAATGAATGAGACAGTTTTCAGTTTTAAGAGGCTCCCAATCTAGTGGCAATAATAGGTATTCATAGATCTTAGAGTGTATGTGGCTACATAACACAAAATAAGTATTAAATATTAAGCATTAGTCTTTCAGTTAAAGAATTTTTTATGAAATTGTTCTCAAATGTGAATATTTTATAATTGATTTATTGTCCATTATTTCTATCTTCAAGGCAATATTTTAAATTTGACTATATGGTATATATTTTCAAATATAAAATGACACATACACATGTTAATTATATAGCATATGTAATAAAATCTTTGGTAATTAGCTGAACAGGTATAGCAAATTTGATCACTATGACAACAATTGACCAATTTGTTAACAATCATTTTTATAAATTCAAGTAAAAACAACTAAAATAATCAATGTAGGCCTTTAAATTATTAATGCTCTCAGAATATGAGGTAACTTTCATGGGAAGGCTGTAGAATGTACATCTATGAGAATATTTCACATTAGGAATGGATATAACAGTCAGTAAATAAATAATTGCACTTTGAGCGTATTCAGGGATATTCTGCCAGAAAGTAGAGGAGGGGCTAGATAACGTCACAAAGTTCCCTTGTCTGAGATTTGATGTTTTACTGTAAATATATGACGAGTTCCTTTTGCTTCCTAGATAAAATAGGCCATCAGTTGATAAACCATGCTAATTTTGGAGGGAAAGAGTACAGAAGAAATGCATAATATATGTTAGAGCTATTGACTTCTGATGCTACAAAATATAGTAGAGCCTTATAGCAGGCTTTGATTTTACATATTTAAGCTTTCCTGTCCTCCCGAAAATACGTTCTGTATTTTTAATATCTCATCATTTTTTTGTACTGAATTTCCCTTAATATTCATTTTTTAATGTTGATTTTATTAGTGAGTTCGCCAAAACAGGAATTACAAGACTCAGAAACAGCAACAGAATGATTTCCAAAATCATGCGGTGTTCTAAAAGCTGGTATCATTCAATAGTTGACATAGAACACTATTTTCCAAAGTTTTGGGGCTTAGAAATAAAGTTGGTAAATGAAAAAAAAATTGGTTTTCTTTAGTTAGCCTTCAACTCCTTATCATAGTTTGGGTATATCTGCAGTTCTAACAGGAGATTCAGGCCCTACTTGCTTCATTTCTCTTTTTACATATGACAACCACATAACTTTTGATAGCCCTTCGGAGGCTGCACAAGCATTTTCACATCATCTCATTTGGTCTCCAGTCAACCTCATCAGTTCAATAGGACAAACATTATTCTGACCTTTGAAAGAAGGAGAAACTCAATCTTAAGACCTCTTCAAAAGCATACAGTAGTTAGGGCCCCTGAGCCTCAGACAAAGGCCAGCCAAGCTCACTACCTTACATGCTCAGGTGGACTCTGAAAGTTCAGGCAATAAAATGGTAAGTTACAAAAGCTCCCTGGCATTATTTCCTGCTATAGATGATCTTTGAGAAGATTAGTTTATAATGATGATGCTTTTGAATGGCCAATATTAGTTGGAAGGGAAGACATCTGGGTTAGCGGCTATCAGTAGAATATGGGGAGTATGATAATCCAAGAACACACTGGTAAGATACTTCATAATGTTAAAAATAACTTGCACATCATTCTAGATTATTACTTCAATGGAACCTTGATCTCGTCCTAATGAAATTTTAAAGGGAACGGATACATAAAGTAAATAGAAATTAAGTGTGGAGTCACAACTGATCTACTTCACTTCACCTTAGGCAAAAGAGTTGGAGAGGAGTTTGAGAAGAATTTGTACCACAGACAAACGGTGACATCATGAGAAAAATAAGTTGAGTCTGATATAGAAGGCTTATTGTGAGATGTCAAATTTTAGAGAATTTATGATGTCTTCTACTGTCTGGCCAAATCTACACAGATTAATCGTGTAGGTGGACTTCTACATTATTTTGCCTGTCACTGCCTGAAGGGTAGCTTTAACTAAGGAAAGATTTACTCACTCTCTAGGTGACTTGTGTGAATTGTCCTGACAGAAGAGCAATTGGATCACTACTTCTCTGCCCATATATACATATTTAATAAATAATATTACTTTATCCTCATAAAC
>NW_012144968.1:1095480-1100153 GCF_000956105.1 Propithecus coquereli
TATGTTTACGTGTCTTTGTTAATAGATGTTTAGTTAATCATATCTGAATGTGTGGCAGAATTTAGACTGAGATTTCCTTTAATTGTAGCTTAGTAGTAAAATTTTTGAAAGAGCAGCCCAACCTCATTCATCTCAAAGTTTGATAGCTCTGTTATCTAAAACAAACAAACAAAAGCAAAAACAAATAAACAACTCCAGGATTCTTAAGATCATATTGCCTCAGTTTAGTTCTTATCATCACTCCCCACCTAGGGCTCCTGAATACAAGCAAAAGGGTTCCAAACTGTAACAATTTCCCAGAATCACCCAGAAGTTTTATTCTGACTTTTTAGAGCAGAGCCTGAATCGAGGATTTGAGTGTACACGATGGGCTGAGGAAATGCACTTTAGGAAGAACCTATAAAAAGAGAAAGAGGAGTCATGCAAAGAGTGGTCCCAAATAGAGTCCAGCGTTAGTGGTGGACAGCAGGGTGTTAAGAAAAGGGCTCAGGACTTTAAATTGTTCTTCAAAGTTGTCCCAATTTAGAAAAAGTGTTGATGGGCTTTTGTACCGCCTTATCAACCAGTCACTAGCTAAATGGGAAGACGGTTAATCTCAAGGCTTCTCTAGTTAAGGTTGTGCCCATCAGTCAAGGGCAAATCTAGGACAAGGTCACATGTGTAAGTCATCACTCACCACCACAGGCACTAGCTGCAGTGGGTAACAGGTTATGAGTCAGGAAACTAACGGCATCTGCTACCCTGATCTTATGAGAGAGTATACAATCTATAAATGTACATTAATCCATTCCTTCAACAAGTATTTATTAAGGGCATGAAGCAAATGCTATGAAAGTCACGAGATAAAAATAATATGTGATCCCTACTCTCGAAGTGCCTATAAACAACATCTTGCCTATGAAAGATAATCAGTCTGAAGCACTGGTACTATAAGTGAGGTATCAGTTGGGAGAGAGTAAACCAACATAGTAATTAACTAGGCTGATGGGATGGAGAATGACTCAAAAGATGTTGGTTTGGCATGGGTAGGTTGGTCTATGTAATATGGGGAGGTTATGCCATGTATCAGTCTGGAGATGTTATATAATATGTAATAAATGCATCCTAAAATTTGAAAAAAAATCAGTACTTTTATAAATCAATAAATTTTGAATTGAACTGGACAGGTTAATAAATAAAAATGGGATGAATAAATATAATCATTACAATAATAAATGCTGTGGTAGTTTAGTGACCAGGGATGCAATACAAGTTGAAATATATGGGGATAATGTCATCAATTTCATCCTGGAGGTTAGAGCATAGAAACTTGAATTTGAGAAATAAAGAAATACTAGGCATAGAGTTGAGCATGAGTAAAAGTACAGAGTAAGGTTTAAGAGCAGTATGGGTAGAAATTGGATATGTCTGTTCTTGTGAGGTTTAAGTGGTTTATATTTGGGAATAGTAGGGAATTAATGTGAAAGGAAAGATTATAGCAAAATTCAGATTATGAAGAGCCTCAAACTCAGGCTTTATCCATAAACAATGGATAAAAAGAGAAATTTCTAAGGAGAGCAAGTATGTGTTGTTTTAAAAGGATTAAACCATCATAGGCAAATATTAGGAAGTACTTGGGTTATTAACAGCATGAACATATTGGATTTTTACATACTACTGAAGAATACAATAAGGAGGTTAACTTTTCAGATATTTAAAAGTAGGGAGAAAAAATATAAATAGCATACATTGTTAAAATAAGATGGGACTCATATAAAAAACCAGGGGAGCATCAGGATAAATGCAGTCAATGTAGATGAATGACCCACACCTAAATTAACTTCAGTCAGTGCCTTCCCTCCAACACTTTTTAAACTGAAAACTCCATTCATAGTTAGCGAATACTCACTGCTATACAAATTTTGTGTGTGTCTTTCCTTCTCTCACGCCACACAACCAATCTAATAGCAAATCCTGGAGAAACTGTTATATTTCCTTCTAGCTTTTAATGTTTACAAAGGCTATTTTAAATGAGAATTTGAAAATGTAAAACTCAATACTCCCTCCTTCCAGATCATGCCAAATGCAATCCCAATATGCATTTTGAAACCAGAATTTGAATACAATATTTTCTACCAACACTATTTGCTAATGTGTTTGTGAAAAATTGGGTCAGCATCACTGAACATGGTTATAAATTGGGAAGGACTCTAAAACAGTAATTTTAGTGTTATTACATGAATGAACTATATAATTTTATCCTTATTCCTCCTATTAGCAAACAATTAACACACTATGTAATTGCACTGTTCAATCAGGATGGCACTGGAACAGAATGGCAATGGAATGGAAGTGTAGATGCAGCGAACTGCAGTTTCTTTTAAAGTCTCACACATTAGTTCTGCAATTACAACTAGCTGATTTTAATCTAGTGTCATAATGGACCATTTACTCAAAAGTCAGAAGGGATTGGTTTCTGGTTAACAATTCAATTGAGTTTAAAAAATAAATTATTGAGAACCCATTGAAGAGAACTGCACTGAGAACTGCACTGGATTAGGAACTGTGTACACTGATAATAAAACAAATATAATCCCTGACCTCAAAGGTGACACAACATAAAGATAATACACTTTGTCAAGTTACAGAAATGTGCTGTGTGTTACTCAGGGCTAAGTAGTAATAAGAGTGATATTGGAGTTTATAGAAATGGTGTATGATCTCTTTAAAAGGTCAGGGAAGTCTTCCATGAACAAATAACATTTAAACTGAGGCTAAAAATAAGTAGGATTTCGGATGAAGAGTAGTAACAAGAAAAAAAATCTTAAAGGTCCAGAGACAAAACAGAACATTTAATAAGAGGTAAAACAAATGATAAGGGGAAGATCAATACCATGTATATTACCTCAGTCTTCAGTGCTTTGACTTTCTCTATCCATACTCATTTCCTAGGTTATGACCTTTCTGTTTCAGTAATATTGATATGCTGATGATACCAGAAATTATATCTTTAGCCTACACCTTAAACTTAGAACTCTACCCTCATAATCAACTTCCTAATCAAGGTCTCTACTATGATGTCTAATAGGCATCACAACCAACCGGAAACTAACCAAACTGCTAATTCCCCAGCATTCCCCATCACAATAAATGCCACCTTCATTCACCACAGTTGCTCAGAAGGAGAAAAAAATTAGATAAATTATAGACTCTTCACTTTCTCTCATATTGCATAGCTAGCCCACTTTGTTGGTTCTACCCTCAAAATCTGTTTTAAAGTTGACAACATTTTGCTGCTACTACCATGGCAGTTTCACTGCCAGCCACCATGAGCCCTCTTTTAAGTATGATACTAGCCCTCTACAGGCGTTCTTGATTTCATTCTATTCTGCACAACTTTCGAATAATCTTTTTAAAGTGGAAATCATATCACGGTAGTCTTCTGTTCAAAATCCTACAAAGATTCTCCATCTTTCTCTGAACAAAAGCTGAGAATGTTTTCCCCTATATGTCCGCTTAGTCTGTCTTTTCATTTTGGCCTCTGCTCAGGTAGTTATCTTCCCTGATACATCCCCTCCTAATGCACAATCCTAAATAGCACATTCTATGATTCCCTACATTATTATTCTGATTTTCTTATTCCCATATCACTTCTTGGGCCTACAGAAAAGAAATTTGGTCTGTTTTGTTGACTGCTCTTTCCCTGGTACCTAAAATAGTTCCTGACACATAATAGGTACTCAATGAATATCTTTTATCATCAATGAAAAATGAATGTTATACCTTGAGATTTCAATGAACAAATAAAATCAGTTAGGAATAGTTTCATCTGATCCCTAGTTATACTTCAGGATAGAAAAGGGTTACTATAGGTATCATCTCCAGTAGCTTACTAAGTAATTAGCTAATTGATTAATCAATGCCTTCCTTCTTTATTCAGCAAATATTTATAGAGGTTCATTATGTGTTTGACACAGATAGGTGCTGGGATTTCAAATATTCTAAGGAAGAAAACACACAATCCTTATCCTCATGGAACATAAGGATAATAGAAAGATGGATGAGTAAACAAGCAATTGCAATATTATATAAAAGGTGAGTAACGTAACAGGAGTAAGTCCTGGCAGCCTTTGAGAACGATCACCTTAAGGAAGCTGGTAAGTCAAGGATGACATAAAGGAGAGCCTGTGTGCTGCTTGTTCTCCTTGGGAGACTTGGCTGAGATGGTCTCGTCAACCCTCTTTGATTAGGAAAATTGACATTTCAGGGACGTCTCTTGAATGTGAGTTGGGACTGGGCTGATCCTTCTCATGATTAGGGAATGATTCCAATTCCAGAGAAATGAAGAGACATACAAAACAAAAAACAAAAAATAAAGAGGTCAAAATGGGAATGAAAAATAAGGTAGAAGGAAGATGAAAGCAAAATAGGCAACTGCAATGGTCATAGTTGGCATATATCACATAGGATTTATTAAGAGAATCCCCAAACTACTTTAGTCATTACTTTTACAATTTGCATCATTTAATTCCATATGTCAAAAAAAAATTCCATATGTCCCTAAAAATTTTACCATTCCCAGGCAACATTTAGGTATAAAATATATGTAGATAATTCCCTTAGCTGGAAGAATAAGGAATGCCTCTTTTTTACCACCATTCCAGCAGAATATAATGCTATTTTCTCTCTTTTTC
>NW_012144968.1:1102908-1103213 GCF_000956105.1 Propithecus coquereli
TTTCTTTTTTACTTTTTACTGTCATTTTATTTTGCTTTGCACCTAGAAACTTCCTTATTTGAAAATTTTCATTATTTTATACAGTTTTATATAATTTAGTTTCTTCAACAAACGTACTCATTGTTCTATACTAGGTACAGTTTTAGGCATTGGGGAAGAGCAGTAAGTGAAACAAACAAGAAATTCTGACTTAGAGAACTTACATTTGAATTAATAAATGCTTAAGTTTTAATAACAATTAGATGAAAATTTTATTAAGCAGAAATTTTACCTATTCCACAAAATCTTTATTGAGAAACCCAGGT
>NW_012144968.1:1105068-1108688 GCF_000956105.1 Propithecus coquereli
CAATTGTACTTATTTGCTGTTTTGCTTCCAGGGTGTTTGCTGCTTCATCCAACTATGATTGGGATTGCATGCCTATGAGGAAAAGGATCATGTCTCCTATGTTATCCACTCTATTCTAGAACCTAATACAGCATAGACACATGAGCAGGTGTGCAAGAAATATTTGTATATGAATAAATGCATGGGTGAGGGTGACCTTAGGTCTTCATCTGGTTATTCCAACTCTCAGAAGCTTTTAGTGATACTCTATGACCTCAAATGCTGGGCCATACTCACCTCACATTGGTGAGGTCTTGCACAGGCCTCTATGTGCCTGGAGGGCTCTCTCCTTCTTCTCCTCCCAAATTAGTTGTACTAACAGTGAGATTTCAGGAATCCTCCAGGATTCCATTGCAGCGTAAGAAAATGTTATATGTATACTAATGGGTACTATGTTAGACGCTTACAGTTTTGAAAGTTTGTGTAAAAGAGGAATTTATTCATTTCTAATTGGCAGGGGCCCTGGGGGAGGTGACAGACTCTCATGTTAGTCAATGTTGTTGGATTGGGATACATGTGAACCCCAAGATTTAGTTGTACATGAAACTCAATTCATTTCAAGGAAAAATTATTTGAGGCCTACTATGTGCCAGACATGGTACAAGATTTTGAGCTACATTGAAGTAACAGAATGAACATTGCTTTCAAAGAATTGTTATCTCTTGCTTTACTCAAACTTTGGAGAAAATAAACAAATTCGCTTGACAAAGGAGTTTTGTATTTCTCTAATTCTTATTCTAAAGAAGCTTATATTCCATAGGATATTTGAGTTTGCTATACAGGTAAGAAATATGTTTTCATTTAAAGAAAGAACTTTCTTTAACAGCCTCTAAGGTCAAATAAGACTGGTTTCTGATTCTTCTTAATATTCTGAAAATAGAGTGATTTCATGTTTAGTTTATGCCCATCGGAATATATTAAAATGTAATAGAATACCATTTATTCTTTGGGCATACTATTGGAAAACTTTATTTATGAGGCACTAGAATACAAGATGACCTTCAGTATTTATTCATTCATATGAATTCATTCATAACATGCCAATTACCCTCTGGGTTTCTGGAAAAATTAAGTCCAGTAGAGGCTTATGACTGGAACAATCTTCCTCAATCACAGTTTCATTGGACTGGGTGATACCCTTTACAGAAGATTGTGAAGGTCCAAATCTTCAGAATCTTCAGGTAACAGCAGATCAACTGATAGACAGGGTAAGTAGCAATTTGTGGGAGAAAAAATGCTTGTGCTGAGAAAATCAAAGAACTGCTTGAAAATAGTATGACAGATATATGTTAATGACAATTTAGCATTAACAGGAAAATGCAAAGTGTTTTCCATAGCCATTTAAACTTTCACAAATTATACCTCTATGCCTGATAAGGAGCTCCAAAGTTGTTAATGATTTCTGAGACATATTTACTATAATTTTTCATCAGTACTATGTAACAGACTTTGATAATGAGTTTGCACTAAAAAGATGTCTCTGTGGTCATAAACATTTTTTCCTAGAAATTAATGTGCTTAAAGATCAAACTTGGTCCTTTAAGAACAATTATGTGAAGATCATTTCTTGGCTAGAGTCTTGCCCTTTAAATATATGATAAAATCAAGACTAGAATGCTTGGTAAGTGCTTTTTATATGCTTATCACTAATCATATGCTATTGAACTGAACTGAAAATCAGGTTCACTACATTAGTATCCATTCTGGGTGATGCAGTCTTCCAAGCTACAGTAATTTCAACAAGCACTGTTCTACAACCAAATGTAATTAAAAGATAATTCTATTTTTACTAAATCTCATCAAGATCATTAGAGGAATACAAATGTACAGCATTACTCTTCCTGTTATCTGCTGTTGAATAATAAACCATCCCAAGATCATTGATGTAAAAACAGTCATTTTATTATTTTCAAAGATTCTGTGTGTTAGCAATTCAGAAGGGGCAAAGAAAGGATGGCTGTGTCTGTGCCACAATATTTTGGTTCTCAGTTGGCTTTGAGTTAGAATCACCTAGAAGTTTCTCATATCTGACACATGAGTTGGGATGACTTGAAGGCTGGACCTAATTGAGATTGTGAATTGTGGCACCAAACTGCTGCGTCTCTGTGCAGTTGGGCTTCTCATAGCATGGCAGCTGGGTTCTAAGAGGGAGCAACTGGGCCCTGAGCAAGTGTCCCAAGAATAACAGGTGGAAGCTCCCTAGCCTTTCCTGACCTAGTCCCCAAAGTCACATAGCATCCCTTGTGTGGTACTCTTGGTCAAACAGCAGCACGACCCTGTCCACATTCCAGAGAAGTAGACACATCTCCCCTTCTTGATGGCATCAAGTCAAGGTCACAGGGGATGCAAGAAGTTGCAACCATCTTTGGAAAACATAATCTGTCACAATTACACATTCTCTTTCCTCTCCCAACAACTTCTTGCAGATCCTTTAGTTATTCCATTACTGCATTCTTTGTGAAAGAACCTCCTAAGCTCCTTCAGTCTCTCTTTCTCTTTTCCTCCTTATTATTTTACTCTTTCTCAGTATTTCATTGTGCATATCAATTTAGCCTCGAAGCCTAAATCATTCTATTTTTTCTACTCTTTGGTGTTATGGATCTTTTTCTCCATGTTTTTTTTGTTGTTGTTGTTGTTGTTGTTTTTTCCCAATTTACAGCATCAAAAACCAAAGAATCTAGCTACACTAGCAAACATCATATTCAGTGGTGGGAAAGGAGGGAAAGAACAAGCTGAATAATCAAAGATCAAATTCTCTTTGGCACACAGGGAAATGGAAAATTTTCATTGGAAGCAAAGATGTCATTGTTAGCACTTACTCCCCACTCAGCACTGTGCCCTTTCTCCTGCCCAACACAAGACTTCAACGGTATAAGTTAGTCATCATTTCTTCATCATGCCTGAATAAAGCACTGGATCATTTCTATCTCCATACTCACCCCTTCCTCTCTATGATAAAGTTACATTTTGTCACAACCCTGCCACACTAGAAGCAAATTGTAGGGTGCAGTCTCCAGCCAAGTTCCTAACCTGGCTGCCCTCCACCCAGGCCTGCCCTAGCTGCTTACTTGGTATCTTGATTCAAGGGACCATTATGAGTCAACTGCTGCTTCCTAAGTCTACCTCAGGTCTAAACTTTAAGAGAGAATACTATTACCAGAAGGTAATAAGCATATTAATTGCTGACTAAAAATTGTGCAGATATAACTTTGACTTAACTGTGTATGAACCTCCAAGTTTCTCTCTCCTGCCTCTTAGCAGATGACCTATGGAAACAGTACATGGTCCCCCTTGGACATTATGGATAGGGATTTAATACCCAAATTCCTGTTACTGACTTCCCTGACATATATTCATTCTACGGTCTACATTTTTGCCTTTGATTCCAATAATAACCTTGAGAGCAGGTATTTTCAAAGTCACATATAAATAATGAATATTTCTGTGAACCCGAACCTGTCCATCCTTACACCATTAATGTGACATGCCCTAGGCCCAACTCAACACTCTTATATTTAAAATTCAGCACGCATAGTACTTTCTAAAAATATACCAGGATTTTGGTAGAAACTAGCCTATTC
>NW_012144968.1:1111553-1114139 GCF_000956105.1 Propithecus coquereli
TAAGAAAGGGATTTTAAAAGAAGAATATGCATATTAAGGTAAAAATAAATCTGAAGTTTCAAAAATAAAATTACACATTTTTATTGAAGTAAAAAGTAAGAGATGGTTTAAAGAGTAGACTAACAATAGCTGAAAACAAAATTAGTGTTTGGAAGCTTAATATAAATACAATACAAAAAAAAGAGCTAAAATGTGGAAAAGGAAATTAATAAACATAGAAAATTGATTGAGATGCTCCAGGAGGTGGGAAGAGAAAGAATTCAGTAGAAGTGGTACACATGAAAAAACAGTTTAGAATTTTCCAAAATTTATTACAACATACGTGCATTTAAACAAAAGCAAACAAATGATTCTAGATCAAGATACATACCACTCAAATGACAGAATATCATAAAAAGGAAATTTTAAGAGCTATCAAAAAAAAAGACTGAAAACAGCTCTTCAGACATTCAGACTTTTAATCAGCAACTGAAGACAGCTGGACCTTGAAATATTAAAGTGCTGGAAAAAAGCAACTGTTAATAATGTATACTTACCTAGAGACAATTTTAGACCAAAAAAAAAAAATCTTGTGAAAGAGTTTACCATCTAAAAACACTCACTGAAATGATTACCCTCAGTAAGAGAAATGAATCTGGGAGAAAGTGTTGCCTGTGGCAGCAATGATGAACAAAGAAGTCAATTCAAAAGCCTCATCATGCCCCACCCCCCCTTCTTGGAGACATCATTTGTAACCTATTAACAGGCCTAAGGGTATGTAAGGCAAACCTGCAGGTCGTCAGTTTACACAACAAATGTATGTCCAGTGGCTTGTGTCTGATTAACAGCTCCTTATGTTAAAACATTCCAAGCCTTTAGACAAAGCTTGAGGTCTTTAACCAATTACAAGTCAAAGAATCTTTAAACCCACCTATAACCTGTAAGCCCCAGATCGAACTTCGCTGGCTTGCCTGCTGCTCACCTCCTGCTGTGCACCGCACCCCCATACCCCCTCTTCTCCCCGCTCCTGTCCCCATTTCCTAAGTTTCAAGGAAGACAATTTTTCAATGGATTGCGGGGTGGGCGGTGGAGCTCTAGAGCCCGGTCCCTAACAGGCCACAGACGGGTACCAGTCTGCGCCTGGGGACCGCAGCCATAGAATACTATTCGACTATGCAATTATAAAAAGGAATTGAATAATATCTTTCGCAGCAACTTGTATGGAACTATAGAACATTATCCTGAGTGAAGTATCTCAGGAATGGAAAACCAAACACCACATGTTCTCACTAATAAGTGGGAGCTAAACGATGAATACACATGGTCATAAAGTGGTGTAAAGGACATTGGAATCTGAGAAGGCGGAGAGTGGGAGGGGGATGAGGGATGAAAACTTCTCAGGTACAATGTACACTACTCTGGTGATGGGCACACTAAAAGCCCTGACTTCAGCAATATACAATCCATCCATGTAACAAAAACACTTGTATCCCCTTAATATTTTGAAATAAAAAATATTTTTTAAAAAAGAAAAAGACAGTCTCTCTCACTCTCTCTCTCTCTCTCTCTCTCTCTCTCTCTCTTACACACACAGAGTAGAATGATATAGAATTTAAATTTGATCCAACCATTGTCACATACAGTCATTAAAGCTGTGCCCAGCACAAGGCTAACTAGCTCAGCAGGCAAATGGAGTTGGAATCCACCCACACCCTGCTAGCCATGCCTTGTTCCTACCGTGTTGACTAGAAGAGAGATGTCCTTTTTATTTTTCACAAAGGCATCATTTATGAGCATATAGCCACCTTGATCAACAGTTATCAAATAGCAAGAATATAACTAGGATAACCTATCAGATTAGAAATTAGACATCAGAAATCAAAAATTAAAAATGAACAATCCATTGAGCTGACTTAGAAAAAATGCATACTAATGAGCAAAGATTCCTTATATCTGTTCCAAATAAATCCTAATTTTATGCACATGGCGACACATGTCAATTTATGTTCTGGCACCTAAAGCTCATGTAAAATTGTGCAGTTGATAAAATATAGGTAAAATATAATTTGAAGTTACTCACTAGGTTTTACTTTGGACTAGTAACTTTACCTGACTTAATCTCAATTTCCTCATGTACAAAAGGAGGCTGATCTTCAAGGGCAATTCTAATTCTAAAATTCTGTGATTTGCTTGTCTTTTGAAAAGAAAAGGTCTTTGAAGGCAACCTTCTGTCCCCCAAATCAAAAAGATTCCTTTTGAGATATTTCAAAATCCATTTCCAAAGAAATCTGAGAAAATGATTCCATGTGGTCAAGTAGTTATGTGTCTTGAGAAAGCCCTGATTGCTTGCTGTTGCAACTTTAATCACTAATTGATTTTATGTTAAATATCTCAAATAGCAGTGAAGGGGATGTATTGTAAAGGGTATATTAATCTTTTAAGCATTTAAAGTGGGAAAAGTTTAAAATATTTTAAATGCATAGTATTGTAGCACAATATTTCCCAATGTGGTATGAATACCACAATTAACATGCCCAATAGTTTCAGATGAACATTTCTTATTCTATATATTTTATATATTTAAAAATTATAGATAGGTAATATCAC
>NW_012144968.1:1114189-1116021 GCF_000956105.1 Propithecus coquereli
ATGGGAGACTCTTATGACCAATCGTGTTTGAAAAATTACTGAGTAGGCTCAGGGTTCAGTAACCAAGAATACTGTTATAAAGAACATAGTTAGATATAAAATAATATTCCAAGTGGTCATTTCTGGTCATTCTGATCATCAGTGACCAGACTAATTTTTTCTAAACATTTTACTTTATTTTCAAATAAATGTTTTACAACATGTGTGTGTTATCATTAGGAGGAAAAAATAGTTAAAATTAAGTATGATTTTTAAAGAATAGTACAACATAGGAAAAACTTTTTACATTCAAACTTCTTGGAGAAAAAGTCTACATTAGTTGCTTTTATTTTTTGTTCTTCAAGGTCCTGACTTCTCAAATTATCTACTGCAAAGGGTCCAACAGCTACATATAGATGATTCTGTAGTCTTCTCTCCTGAGCTCAAATCCACACATCATTTACACTTAAATATTCTTCCAGGGCCTCAAGTACAACACACCCAAAAGAAAACCTATCATTTTTTTGTCTTAAACCTTCTCATAGTTCTCTATTCCCTAGGAAGTAACATCACTATCTCCAAATCTGAAACTGAATTTGATAGGGAGTCTATCTTGTCACACTCTTCAGCCTAACCCAGGAGACCCTGCTCTACAAAGCTTTGCCATCTCCTGTCATGATACCGACTACAACGGATTTTTTTTGGTTACTTAGGTTGTCTTGCCCACTAGGATAAGGTGAAGAACAGGAATTGTTTCTTTAATCTCAGAGCCTATCACAGAACATGTTTTTAAAAAGTTAATGAATAAATAGATTAGCAAAGTAATTCTATTCATTAGAAAATATGGGAATTCTTCCCACCTACACACCAACTCCCGCTATAAATACATATATAAACAAAGGAGCAAATAAAATTAAACATTTTAAGACTATAAGTAGCCTAGATTTAGGGCAAGATATAAAAACATCACTAGAGGCCAGAAATAAAGAGGAAACTAATAACAGTGAAATAGACATGACACTGCATGACCATGGGGTACCTGGACTTAACACATGCTTTGAAGTTTTAATACTAGTTAATGCAGAGATAAGAACTGAAGCTTCCAGTATAAGGCAGGAAATAATAAATCTTCATGCAGGATAACTGAGAGGCACTGCCATAGATAAGAAACCATATTATAAAATACCTTAACCTAGGCCTAAATAATCATTAAGAAATTAAGTTTAAATTTTCAATTGCCCCAAAATGTGCAAATTCCAAACAAATAAACTAATATAAAACTGTTCTTTGAACTCATCAACGCATTAGGGTCCACTCGTGGGGAGGTTTCCACAACAAGGCATGCAGCAGAAGAAAACTCTGATTGACTATTAACTAAGAGACAGAAATTGTGCAGCACATTAGGAAACTCAAAATGGGGAAAACAGTCCACAGATCTAAAACTATGGTAAATTTCACTTCTGATATACCAAAATAAAACGTAAGAAAGGGATTTTAAAAGAAGAATATGCATATTAAGGTAAAAATAAATCTGAAGTTTCAAAAATAAAATTACACATTTTTATTGAAGTAAAAAGTAAGAGATGGTTTAAAGAGTAGACTAACAATAGCTGAAAACAAAATTAGTGTTTGGAAGCTTAATATAAATACAATACAAAAAAAAGAGCTAAAATGTGGAAAAGGAAATTAATAAACATAGAAAATTGATTGAGATGCTCCAGGAGGTGGGAAGAGAAAGAATTCAGTAGAAGTGGTACACATGAAAAAACAGTTTAGAATTTTCCAAAATTTATTACAACATACGTGCATTTAAACAAAAGCAAACAAATGATTCTAGATCAAGATACATACCA
>NW_012144968.1:1118154-1119030 GCF_000956105.1 Propithecus coquereli
TGACAAAATTGCATAGAACTAAATACATATACAAATGTAGATGAATACAAGTAAAACCAGGGAAATCAAGATTAGTGGATTGTATCAAGATCAGTATTCTGGTTGTGATATGGTACTATAGTTCTGCAAGATGTTACCATTGGGGGAAACCAGGTAAAAAGTATATATATTATCTCTATATGATTTCTTACAAATGCAGGTAAATTTAAAATGATTTCAAAATAAAATTTTAGTTAACAACATCAAATTAGAGAAAAATATTAAGTGAATTGCAGAACTGGTGGTATTTAGCTATGGGGACTATACTAAAGGTGACATGGGACTAACTGAAACTTAGGATTCTGGGCTGGTCAAGAGTGTGAGCTCTAGAATCCTGCAAATTTGTCTAATAAGAACTTGTTCTCTAAGTCTGGACATGTGCTTATCTTGCATATGGAGGAGGTGAGTATGGGAACAATCCCACCCAAGTAATGTCAGAGAGGAGGCATTTACACAAGTGAAAATATGCGATATTAACAAAAGAGGAATTAGTGATGGCGGGCAGGAAAAACACCAGAGATCCTCTTTACGTGAAGAAGTTCAGAATAGGGAATGCTCCCAAACTCCAACAAAAAGGATACAGGGCATCATTCTAACATTGCATAAGCAGGATGCTTCTACAGTGTATGATTACAGACTTCAGTCACGTTTAGATATGGGAAAAGTGAGAAGCCCTTGAGAAATGAACACCATTACATTGAGAGGGACTTGGGCCAGGAGAGAGTTAACCATATTTCAGCTTAGAAGCTATAGGATGAACTTGAGATTCCTATATAAGATCTAGGATTCTGATTAGGTCACTATTCATTTCAGTTATACTAAATGGAAATGTTTATG
>NW_012144968.1:1129230-1130565 GCF_000956105.1 Propithecus coquereli
TTTGAGTCCAAAGGTAGTCTGCTGAAAGAATTTTTTTCCTGGGATGTCAGTCTTGTTTCTACTAAAGTCTTCAACTGATTGATGAGGTGCAACCATATTATGGAAGGCAGTCTACTTTACCCAAAGTTTACTAATTTAAATATTAACCTCATCTTTAAAAAAACTTTCATGGAAACATGTAAAATAATGTTTGACCAAATATCTGGGTACCGTGACCTAGACAAGTTCGAACATAAAATTAACCATCACAGGGACCAAAGCCAGAATGCCTTGGTTTGAGGAGTATTGGGGAAGTGGAAAAGGAAGTTTTAACTATTCTTTCCGAAAGTTTGGCTGTGAAAGGAGGGGAGCACAAGCAGGTACTAGAGGGTTATAAGGCCATTGTATGTAGGAGTGGTGTGTTGTTTATAAAAGGGGAGACTTGGCATATTTATATCCTTGGGGGGAATATTCAGTAAAGAGAAAGATTGATGATGTAGGCAGATATGTGTATTGGGACCAGATCTCTTAGGCAGGGATGAGACCCTGAAACTGGTATGAGAATTGGTCCATTTTGCCCAGATAATTAGCACAATTCTTTATAGTTCACATATATAGTTTTAGTTATTTAACACATTAACTGCCATGTGAGTTGTAGTTAACTCACGTGAGTTTTGAGCCCGGGCCTCATCAAGCAAAAGCTGGGCAAAACCCTGCAGTTGGTTTGTGAAAATCTTACTTGTTGATGTTCTTATTGTTACAATTAAAACTGAAAAATTAATTCTAAAAAAGCGGATTAAATGAACAGAAGTCAATAAATTTAATTTTTCATTAAATATTACATTCAATTAGAAAGGATTGGTTTGTTTTCAAAGCTGTTATTCTATTTTTATAATAAAACACCATGGCCCCAAGGAAAAAAAAAATGTTCTAGTGTGGCAGTCAATATGTTAAACACAAATGCAATATATTTAAGTAGTGATATATTTGTTTTGCAATATGTTAACTTTGTTAGCTATATAAGATATTCAATTATGTTTGAATACAAAGAAAAATAATAAAATAGCATTTTATTATTATTTTAAGGCAGGTAGGTAGAGTCTTCTATCAAAATTGCATTGGGAAGATCAGAGAAAACTTCCTGCAGAAAAACATTTTAAGCTGTTCTTAAAAGCACATAGAAGTTATTCTAATAGGAAGAGGAGAATGGGAGATACAGAAAGGATGAAATATATCCAGTTCACAGGATAATGATAACTTTTTTTTTATTTTTTTATTTCAGCATATTATGGGGGTACAGATGTTTAGGTTACATATGTTGCCCTTGCCCCCCTCCAAGTCCGAGTTTCAAATATG
>NW_012144968.1:1130615-1132818 GCF_000956105.1 Propithecus coquereli
AGTTATCAAATAGCAAGAATATAACTAGGATAACCTATCAGATTAGAAATTAGACATCAGAAATCAAAAATTAAAAATGAACAATCCATTGAGCTGACTTAGAAAAAATGCATACTAATGAGCAAAGATTCCTTATATCTGTTCCAAATAAATCCTAATTTTATGCACATGGCGACACATGTCAATTTATGTTCTGGCACCTAAAGCTCATGTAAAATTGTGCAGTTGATAAAATATAGGTAAAATATAATTTGAAGTTACTCACTAGGTTTTACTTTGGACTAGTAACTTTACCTGACTTAATCTCAATTTCCTCATGTACAAAAGGAGGCTGATCTTCAAGGGCAATTCTAATTCTAAAATTCTGTGATTTGCTTGTCTTTTGAAAAGAAAAGGTCTTTGAAGGCAACCTTCTGTCCCCCAAATCAAAAAGATTCCTTTTGAGATATTTCAAAATCCATTTCCAAAGAAATCTGAGAAAATGATTCCATGTGGTCAAGTAGTTATGTGTCTTGAGAAAGCCCTGATTGCTTGCTGTTGCAACTTTAATCACTAATTGATTTTATGTTAAATATCTCAAATAGCAGTGAAGGGGATGTATTGTAAAGGGTATATTAATCTTTTAAGCATTTAAAGTGGGAAAAGTTTAAAATATTTTAAATGCATAGTATTGTAGCACAATATTTCCCAATGTGGTATGAATACCACAATTAACATGCCCAATAGTTTCAGATGAACATTTCTTATTCTATATATTTTATATATTTAAAAATTATAGATAGGTAATATCACTTCGATAATTTTATAGAAATCACTTAGGGTGATGCTATATAAAGAATTTGAATCCATTTAAAATCAAATTAGAGACTTCTGGTCCACACAAGATTACATTAACTTGTTTTCCCCTGCTACTCCCCACTAAGTATAACTATTCCTGAAAATAAAATAAGAAGCAATCAAAGGATGACCCTGAAAGGTAGAAAGAAGAGGGTAGACTAATTAAGTACTCCGGGACTGGAGGAAAAACATGGCAGAATGTTTTATGACACCACCCAACAGCGCAAGGCAACCTAGGTCTGGTGCCTTTTTGGCTTCCAACCCAGCAGCAGAAGGCACTCCAGGTGTGCACATTTCACCTCAGATCAAACGGAAATTCTACCACCAACAACAAATCACACACAAAAGAGTGAATCAATCGGAGGCTGCACTGACAACAAGCAGCCAGGAAAAGTGCTCACCTTCTGTACTGATTCTGCGACTCCTCTTCCTCTTCTATCTAAAAATCACCCATCACACTAAAAGCAGGAAAATTACAACTTAAATGACAATCAACAGATGCCAGCATCGAGTTAAGTCAGGTGTTGGAATTATCTGACAAGCAGTCATCATACAAACACTTCAACAAGTATTCTCTTAAAACAAACAAAAAGAGAGAGAAAAGTTAAGCAAAGAAATAGAAGCTATAAGAAATAATCAAATGGAAACTATAGAACTGCAAAATACAACAACCAGAATTAAAACAACAACTCTTTAATGGACTCATTACAGAGGTTAGGATCAGTGAACTTGGGGAGAGACAAATATAATTTACCAATCTGAACAACACAGAGAAAAAAAGATTAGAAAAAAAGTAAACAGAGCTTCAGGTATCTGTGGGACAATTATGAAAGATCCAGTATTGTTGGTGGATACAGTTTTATTGGTGTCAAAAATGGAGAGACAAAATAGAATGGAGCTGAAACAATATTCAAAGAAATTATGGCTGAAAATTCTCAAATTTGTCAAAAGACAAAATCTTATAAAATCAAGAATCCAAATAAGATAAATCTAAAGAAATCTACACTAAGATGCATCATAATTCAACTTCTGAAAACCGAAGACAAAGAAAAAAATCTTTAAATCAAAGAGAACCAACATATTACATATAGGGAAATGCTACTATTAATAGATAATTTGAATGGCAATAAATTCTTTATCTGAAGTCAGTGAGGCTAGAAGGAAGCATCACAACATTTTTCAAGTGCTGAAAGAAGTTTTTTCAACTGTTAATTCTATATCCAGTGATACTGTCCTTAAGAGATGAAGGGGAAATAAAGGCATTCTCAGATAAAGGAAAACTAAAATAATTTGTTACTAGCAGATCTGCCCTTGAAAAATGGTTAGAGGAGGTTCTTCAAATGGAAAATAAATGATAAAGGAAGAA
>NW_012144968.1:1136563-1139118 GCF_000956105.1 Propithecus coquereli
AGTGCCTGCCCTTTATCTCTTCTATGTAAAGCCAGGATGGTGGCTGCTTAGATGTATGGTAGTCTTGTCTGTAAAACTGTAATTTAAGACTGAAGAATGATAGTATATCAATAACAGACCATTTTTCAAAGCCAGCCCTAGGCAAAATTGTGAAACAGATCAAATTATCTTTGTCATTTTTCCCTTTTTTCCTAATAATTCTACTCTCTACCTGAAGCACACTTATTTCTAGTCTCAGTAGGGTATGCTTTCTTAACTGTCACTAATTTAGAAAGCAAGATAATTTTCCTTGCAATGTCAACTGTTCAATAATAATATTTCCCAAAAGTATTATAAAGATTCTTGCTTACCAAGAGAATCTGCAATTCCCAAAGAAAACTATTCCTAGAAGTGCAAGTTAGTATTATCATCAATGCTTATGCATATATTCTTGCGAGAGAAACTTTATTAGCATCACTGAAATCCTACAACATAGATAATATTTATTGGTAAAGTCTAGTCTAATACTATAATTTTTTATATATGTAGCTTACTTTCCACCCTTAGCAGACCATACACACACACACACACACACACACACACACACACACATACACACACACATACACACAGATACACACAAGCATGTATTTATGTGGTTTTATGAAAGAAATCAGAATAACAGGCCCATGTCTAGAGGAGAGATACTTTATAAAACAAGCTGCCACTTGATCTACAAGGCCCAGAGACATCTCTGCACTGCTTCTAAAATGAAGTAATATGGGATATTTGTTTTTCTGGGACTGTTCTGGCAGTCAGAGGTATAGAAAACCCTTCTTTGTGTCTTAGGGGGACATAGTGATGATAGTTCAATTTTGGATATAAAAATTATCATCTTCATCTCTAATCTGTAATCAAATGTTCTATCATAGGTTCTCCTCTGAGTCTTTTCCCTTTATGCTCACACCACCACATCCTCAGGAGAAAACAAACAAAAACTTTTGATTTAGTATGACTACTTGAGTCTTTAGCTAACATTCCTGTTTGTTTTTACTGTGATCTTCCTCAAAGAAGCCATTCATAATCGTCGGAGCCAATCTCAAATTATCATTCTGAAAACCATCTTCCATCACCATTCTTCCAAGTTATTTAAATAATTTTTCAATCAAGAGTTTCCTGACTGGGGAAAAAATAAAACTTGGGCTATAAGTAGGGTCACCTGAAAGTACATACCATAGAAGCAAGGAAAAACTGGAAATAGATCAGTCCACACAAAAACAAAAAGCCCAGAATTTAATCACTTTCACATAAGATTGAATTAATGCGATCTTCTACTCTAAATTTCTACTAGAATTAAAAGACAATTATATATGACTCATCCAGAGACTCCAATTTTTCACATAAAATGAGTGGCAATCAATAAGATGTTATTAGAAAAGCCAAGTAAAGACAAGAGGAAAAGACTAGACAATAAAATAAGGACCATGGGTGATACACATTTTAGAGTTATCAGACATAAACTTTAAAACAAACGTGATTAACATCTTCAAGTAAATTTCATCGGACACCTGAAATCCATAAAGATGATGCAGTAAAATTCTAAAACAAAAAATACAATAACAGATACTAAGGATTTAATAGATGTTAACAGCTTGTTAGTCATAAATTAATAAAGTAGAAAATAGGTCAATAGAAAATATTCAAAATGAACCTTGAATGAGAAACAATGAGAATATATAGAAAAGAGCTTAAGTGGCTTACAGGATTTCATGAAAATGTCTAATATACATGTCAAAGGATCTGAGGAAGAGAGAGAGGATGGAGCAAATAAATTACTTAAAGAGATAATAACCTAAATGATATTTCTTTTAAAAAAAGAATCTATATTTAAGAGAATGAGAGTAAAACTGCTTAAAAGCAAAGATAAAGAAAAAAATCTTCAAAGAAGCCTGAGAATTATTAAAGAGAAACAGTAAAAATGACAGCTGAACTCTCAAAGAACAATAGAATCCAGAAAATATGAAATATCTTTATAATGCTCAGAGAAAATAACTACAAATCCAAATTTCTACCAATACACACACACACACACACACAATAATAAAGTTGAGTGAATTTGGTATTTATTTGGAAGTGGAAAGCTGAAGAATTGTCAATGTCCAATAGGCTTCTACTTCAATTTTGGAGTGGATGGCAAGAGCATTTCTTGAAATTGAAAGGACGAAAAGAGGGGAAAGATAAAGGAATCATTTTCTGACACCAAGATGTATAAATAGTTATATACGTTTGAGAAAAGATATATAAATAGATATATATGTTTCCATATGCATCCAGAAATAGAAGCCATGAGACTTGACAGAAAACATATAAAGTAAAAGGATATCAATATTAAAAATATTTAAAAGGTAGGAGAAGTTTAAAATAGTATAAAAGAAGTAGGTAGAAAGGAGGTCAGTGATGGACATAGGGGAGCAATTTGAGAAGCAAGGTAGTGACTATATTAAACAGGGTTCTCCAGAAAAACAGAACCAATAGGATGTGCATATGTGTAAATATATACACAGACATACATATAT
>NW_012144968.1:1139168-1140759 GCF_000956105.1 Propithecus coquereli
AAAAAAAAAAAAAAAAAAAGAGCCAGAAGATTTCATTTGGTGAGTAGATTATATGTACACTATGACTCTTGATGACTAATTAGTACATATTGTCAAGCAATACAATTGTGTTTAATAAAAGAATTTAAAGCTATGTATCATTTCAATAGCTTTCTAATGTTACCTTCTGGTAGGACCACAATCAGATCTTTTAACTAAATTTAAAAGTACACACTTCAGTTTATAATGCCAATCAAGCACAACCATTGCTCATTAATGGAAAATTAGCACCTTGAGAAAAATGTTAGTCACTAATTATAGAGTACCAAATTCATGAAATTACCTCCCTCAGTAAAATTAAGTAAAAATAATTAAGTGTGTTGAAGAGAAGAAAAAGAGACCACCCTTGCCGTTGAAAACATCACTTTACAAACTCACTCTCCTCTTCAGCCATTTTTATTTTCTTAGGTAAGTAAGTGTGGCTGTTCAGTCATTGTGCTTTAAACAAAAGAAAATTTTGGTTAAGAAAATACATTTTGAAAGATTTATTTTCATCTTCTCATGGCTGTGAGAGAAGAGCTTTCATATCATTATGAAATTATTCTCTGTGTGATGGAAAATAGACTCCTTGCAAGTACAAAAACAAAAGGAGTTATGTAATACTCAGTCATGTAAGTAATGCAATGTAAACTATAGCATGATTAGGAGCATGGACTTCTAGACAAATTTGGATTAGAAATTAGCTCTGCTTTTGATTATCTGCATGATCTTGGTAAATTTACCTAACTTTTCTGGGTTTTATTTTCTGATTTTAAAATAGGTGTTATATGACCTATACATAGATATATATTGAACAGATTAAATAAAATGTCAATAAAGTATTCAAAGTGTTTGACAGAGTATTTAGCTCAAGTGAAAACAATGGTAGTGGAGATAGGTTGTGGTTAAACCCAAAAGCTTCAATTGCTTGGATATATATCTTCCATCACAAATTGACTTTTGGCTAATAACTCATAAATGGCAAGGAAAAAACAACACATACTTTTTAAAAATGTTAATTATTTAAACTAAAAGTTTAAAGAATGAAAAGTTAAAAATATTTTTAATGTATTATAGCATAATGTCTGCTGAAGTATGTTTTGACATAGTCTATGGTATCATAGTAGAATATTTCTTAGTTTATATATTTTATACATTTTAATTTTCTTTGCCTTTCTCTCTCTCACTATGTATATGAGTGATAAGCCATGTATATATATGGCTAATAATTTAATGGAAATTACTTAGGCCTTAATTATTAGGGGATACTATGTAATGAAACTGGGTCAATTTAAAATCAAGGCAGAGAAAAATATTAAGTAAATTACAATACAGGTTGTATTTATTGAATTCAAAGAGAGTGTTGACTATCTCAGGCACTTTGATGTAGAAAAACTGTAGCAAGGTTCTTGGCAACATAGTTCTTTACCAGGAAACACCCCTTTTACACAAATCGTGATGACTATACGAGTCAAAGGGTTAAGGAAAATGAGCTCTAAGTCCATATAAAAGAAAGGACAGGCCGGGCGTGGTGGCTCACGCCTGTAATCCTAGCACTCTGGGAGGCCGAGGC
>NW_012144968.1:1149885-1151571 GCF_000956105.1 Propithecus coquereli
GTTACGTATGTTGCCCTTGCCCCTCCACCAAGTCCGAGTTTCAAATATGTCCATCCTTCAGGTGGTGCGCATTGCATTTATGCAAGAAAAAGTGAAATTGAGTTATTAATAAAAGTGATGGCAGGTTATGGCTGGTCAGGGTGTTGTAGTAGTTTATACAGAAAAGAATTTGGTCCTAATTTAGAGGGGTAAAAAGGGAAAGGAGAAGGAGAAGACTGAAAAATATCTATTCTAGTGTCCCCAAAATTTGAATTTCATAAGACACTAATACTTTTTTTTTAAAATGAGGGACTAACTTGGAGCTACCAACACTCTATTTGACTAAGAAAGAACATTTCAAAAGTGTTTTCTTATATAACCTCATGACCTTCTCTGAAGTTAATATTGTCCACACAGTGGCACTTAGAAGATCCTTACTAACTGGTTGGGTCATGAGACAAGACTAACCTTGTGGTTGTTCATTCAAGCCATGAATATGCATTATGCAACTACTATCTACACTACATCCTTCTAGGCTCTGGAATATTACAATAAACAAAACAGACTCACCTTTCTGTTAGAGCTATACTTTAGCACAGCGAGACAGATAACTAAAAAAAGTAAATATAAAATAGGATATGAAGAAAAGTAAAAGCTTCGATTTTACTCTGAGGCTGAGAAGAAGCCTCCGGAGGTGCCTAGCTTTATTTTGAAAGGATAGCTGTAGCTGATGTGTAGAATTGTCATCTGCACTAGTACAAAAGGGGAAACTAGTTGGGACAGGAGGTAAATTAATCTAAGTAAGACGGGACAGTGGCATATACTGGAGAAGTAGCACTAGAATTGGTGAGAAATTCCAGATATATTTTCAAAGTAGAGTTGACAAGCTTTGCTGATGGGCTGGATATGAAAGTGAGAGGAAGAATGAAGGTTGACATTTTGGACTGGCTATTCCTTTGTTATGGGAGACTACCCTGAACATTATAGATGACAGTAGCATACACCCACCCATTTATGACATCCAAAAATGTCTCCAGACATCGCCAAACGTCCCTTGGGGGACAAAATTATCCCTAGAACTACTGTTTTAGACTAAAGAAGAAATAGATTTGAAAGAGAATTATCAAGAATTTGTTTTAACAAATGCTAACTAGGGATAATCATTGTATATCCTAAAGGAAAAGTCAAGTAGAAATTTGGAGATACAGATATATAGCTCAGGAGAAAAGTCCTAAGGCTTAAGGCTGAAGATATTAATGTGAGAGTCATCAACATGTAAATGATATTAAAATCCTGAGAATGAAAGAGAGTAAATGTAGTTAGAGGACAGAGATGACTGAGAATTGAGCATGGAGCGTGGTACGTTTAGCTGTGAGGGAGAGGATCCAAGTAGAACAATTGAATATAAACAAGAATGCTATTCTAGAAGCCAAGACAAGACAGTGCTTAAAAAGAGACTTCAAATGTTGCTGAAAAGTCAAGAAAGGTGAAAAGCAGAATTTGAATTTATTACTATGGAGGTTATTGGTGACACTAGTAATTTTTGTAGAGAGGTATAGATACAAATCTAGAATGTGTTCAAGGGACAACAGAGGTGAAGGAGTGAAGACTGCAAAAACCAAGAATATTTTTAGAAGAGATTTGCTAAAGAGAGGAGCAAAGAATTAGGCAGTAGCCAGAACGGGATATGAGATCAAGGGAGGTTTG
>NW_012144968.1:1154034-1164559 GCF_000956105.1 Propithecus coquereli
GTGACTTAAACAACAGAAATTTATTTTTTACAATCTGGAGGCTGGGAAGTCCAAGAACAAGGTGCCAGTAGATCTGGTGTCTGGCAGGGGCACTCGTTCTGGTTTGAAGATGGCTGTCTTCTTGTATCCTCACATGGCAGAAAGAGAGAGAACTCTCTCAGGTCCCTTTTATAAGGGCACTAATCTCATTCATGAGAGCTCCACCCTCATGACCTGATTACCTCCCAAATGTCCCATCTTCTAATACCATCACATCAGGGATTCAGGCTTCAACATATTCATTCCATATCAGAATACATACCCCCACCCACACACACACACCTCTTAAAGAAAGAACACTGGATTCCTGGCTCATATGGAAAAATTGGATAACAGATAAGGCTTGCTGGGCGGGAGTTCTGCAAGGCAATGATTGACGAAAGCTGAGGACAGTTGGATTCTTTAGATGGCCAGAGGCCCTCTAATTCACCACATTTTCTACGCTCTTTACTGTCATTTTATTCATTACCAAAACCTGCCAGGCACTGTAGGCATTCTAGCTTATGATCTCCAATGTGATTACATGTTTTATAAGCGTTAGTGTCAAGTAAGATTAGCTCAAATGAAATTACACATCCAAGTGACTTAAGCAAAATTCTAAGGTGACCTCTGAAGAGTTGCAACCTTGTAAACTCCATCTCTTCAGCTTGGGTTGACCTGTGAATGTGATAGAATGTTACTCCCTTGATTAGGTTAGGATATAAAGCAAAGATAAAGGGATTTTGCAGATGTGATTAAAGTCCCTAACCGGTTGACTTTAAATTACTTAATAGGGAGTTTTCCCAAGTGGGCCACCTGTACTAATCAGGTCAGCACTTTCAAAGAAGATCTAGAGTTCAGAGACTTGAAGCAACAGAGATGTTGTCCTGCTGGATTTGAAGAAGCCACCTGCCATAACTGCCATGGAGAGCAACCTGCCATAACTGCCCATGTGGCAGGGAATGGTGGTGACTTCTAGTCCTATGCCCACGTGGAACTGAATTCTGCCGACAACTAGTGAGCTTGGAAGTGCACCCAAACCTTAGATGAGACCATATCCCAGGATTATATCTTAATTGCAATCTTGTGAGCCCCTAAGCAGAGCACTCAGCTAATCTGTGCCCAGTCTCTTGGCTTCTGGAAACTGTATTGCTTTAAGCTGCTAAATTTATGGCGATTTGTTACACAGCAATACAAAACCCATAGATATTTTTGAAGCACACACATGAAGAGAACATTAAGGATGGGAAGAAGCAGTTTATGAAAGGCACCATGGCAGAGGTGTGAATAGGCAGCAGAAATGTGTGTGTAAGAGACAGGGAGGGTGGACAGGAGATGCTGGGGCCCAGAATGTGTGAGGTCTCATGCCCCACAGTTTGTGTCTAATCTAAAAACATTAGAAAGACTTCCTTGGAAGAGTTTTAAATTGTACTTTAAAATAATGAATTAAATACAGAAAACAAAATAAAAGGTTATTGAGATAGTCCATAAAGCTTAGATTAAGGAAGAGGATATAGAAAAGTGAATGGATTTGAGAATTATTAAGGAGGCAGAATCAACATGACTTGGAAATTGGATGCAAGGTTGATATCGAGAGAGGTGTAAGCTAAAATCCAGGTACTGTACTTACAAATAATGATATGGAGTAACAGTGACATTTACTTTAGGATCCTAAAGGTATTACTTATACCTAACCATTCAAGATTGTCCCTTTTTGGAAACAAAAGTGGGCCACTGATAGGCCAATGACCTTCTCCCTAAAATTGACCCCTTTTTCCAAGCACATATAAACTTTGTCATGTTTTGCTAACTTATGCCCTTCACTCCATTGTATGCTGGCACCACTGTTCAACTATGTAACTTCTCTGCCAAGATGAAGAAAGGAGATGTTTTCTTTATGCTCTACCTATATTTACTTGCTTAGAACCATCCAGGCCTTGGCTAGGCAGGAGTCCCTTATTTTCCTTTCCTTTAAGAATGACGTTCACTTAATCTATCAATTTCTTCTTTCCCATTCTGTTTCATTAGATTCAGCAAACATTTGGGGCTCTTCTAAGTATATGACATCTAAAATATAGCATCTATATTCTAGACACAGTGTCTGACTACCAAAAGCTAGCAGTTCCATGTAGGAAAAATTAAGCATCTTCAATACAATGTGAAAAGTAGTATAATAAAGAAATACACGAGATAGCACTGAGACACATAAAAGAAGAATTAATCTAGATTAATAACGTTCAGGGAAGGCTTTCTGGAGCAGATTATATCTGAGTTGAAACAATAAATAATAATTACCCAGTAAAAGAAAAGTGTCTGTGTGTGTGTATGTGTGTGTGTGTGTATGTGTGTGTGTTTGTGTGTGTGTGTGTGTGGTAGGGGGGAAGTGGTTAGAGCAAAGTCTGTTTTAGCAACCAGAATATGAAAAGGCGCAGAAGGAAGAAAGCACCATGAATTCAGGTTCCTGCAACTCATGCTGAAGAGAGGAGCTGAGGGTCCACGTAGAGAAGTGCCTTGCTGCTACTTGCTGGTAAGTGGGACTCAGATTATGAGGGCCACTGTGTGCTATGAAAGAATCTTGATACTGTTATCATTAAGGCTAGAAAAAGTACCCACTCTGACTCCTTGTCCCTGGATTCACCAGCCTCAAGGGGCAAAGGACAGAACAATGACCTTTCAATGTTCATTCTAATTCCTGGTGATAAAAAACTCTCCAAATTTTCCATTCTCTCATGTTCTGTCTTAGACTTTGTTGGTACTCCCAGATAAATGCATTTCTGGTTAAAATACAGCCTTATGAAAAGCAGGTTTTACACATAAGGAAAATGAAAAAGAATTTGATTAAAAGAAGAATAAATGGGTAGAGATGGTTTCATCTGTAACTGAACTCAGATCCTCTCAGCTTCTAGTTTGGAAGGCTCTGCTTGTTTTCCACCTTCTACAGCATAAAAGAGAACATGTTACCCGCCACCTCCCTTTCCACCCACAACCTGCCTCACTTACCCCACAACCTGTTCACAGTGTGCCTTTCCAGGCTTGCCTCCACCCTGCTCCCACAAAACCTCACTCTAAACAGCCATTCCTGGTGGGTCACTATCCCTAAAATATGCCACACGCACGTCCTCTGCTATGACTTTTTACCCAGGCTTAGAATGTCTTTCGTCACTAGCCTACCTGGAAAATGATTTTCTCAGGCTTTAAAACTGAGAACAAACATCACCTCCATCTGCAGCTTTCTATAATTCTGTTTTCATTCCCAGCTTGACTCTCAAACAGAAAAATTACTCCTTCCTCAGTCCTCCCATTGTACTTTCTAATTCGACAACTTCTCATGCTGCATTACACTCAATTGTGTTTGTGTCTCTGTCTCCTTTACTGGATTAGAAAGGCTCTCAAATGTAAAAACTGCTTCTTATTTATATTTTTATCCTAGTGACCAGATGGGGCCCACCAAATATTAGATATCCAATACACGTTTGCTGAGTTGAATTGAAATAAATCTTGTTACAGGAGAAACAGTGCACTGGGTTCCCATCCCCACCTGTTTCATTTGTTTAGATACCCTATGGAGCATTCAATCATGCACATAATTCCCTGAGAATTATACAGCAATTCTTGAAAGGCTGAGTGGGCGGGTGGTGGTGATGAACTTGGGTTGTTCATATGAAAGAGAACTGTAAGGTAAACTTGATGTGCTAATGTCTGAGGTGTGGTATGTTCCCTGCATCTACCTGGTGCCTACGTGCCTGATTTCTTTCTTTCTGCATGTAGATTCTAAGCCAACCATGTCAGCTATTATCTAATTCTGAGTCTGTGGTCTTTTTTTTCCTGAGGTCTGGGGATAAAATGGTAACCGAGTCAGTGAGTCAGTGATCATTTCTTGTATGGCTATTATTAGTGTGAGCCCTGAATAAAACACTGGAGCTGTGTCACTGTGTGAACTAAAGGAAAGTGAGGCTAAAGACCTATTACTTTGTAATAAATAAACTCCTAGAATTCCTCCTCGTCTGCATTTCATTGAAAGGAAAAACCGTGTCCCTAGCACCAAACCATTTCCAGTGTGGTGGAGGCGTGGGCCGAGTGGCTTCTCTCTATAAGCCTTTCAGTAAATGAAGCCCTTCTAGCTGGGAATCTCATCCTATCTGACTTTCACTTTGGAAAACATGTTTATCAACTAAGAGATGAATCATTGCTGCATTTATGCTAAATAGACAAGCCAGAGCTACATAGTTATTTTCCACTGCTATGGCAGCCTTTCTGTTCTATTTACATCTGAATCGCAGCCCACTCCTGAAGAATAGAAAGCCTGGCCTCCTTCCAGACTTCCCAAATCTGATTATGGAGTCCTCAGAGGACAGGTCTCATTGATATACACTATCTTGAAGGCCAAACCCAGCTCAGTGAGAGAGCTGCTTCTCTGGTCTAAATCGATGCGTTATGCAGATGTCAGCCACTCTGAGTCATCAGCAAACATGAGTTGGTGTACAAGGTGTCCTGAAATGATGCAGGGCAAAGCAGAGTGAGTCTTCAGCTTTGTTCTCTTCTGACTGCTGGTAATGCACAAGAGATTTAGATTATGGAGCTTTTTGTTGACTTTCACAATTCCTTAAAAAAATTGTGAAGCAGTATGTTGCAGTGGTTAAAGACCGCTATGTTCTGAATGTTTATGTACCCCCCAAATTCAAAATGTTAAAATCTTTATCCCCAAAGTAATCATATTAGGAGGTGGATCTTGGGGAAGTGATTAAGTCACAGGGTTGGAGATTTAATGAATGGGATTGATGCCCTCATAAAAGAGGCCCTAGAGAGACTCCTTGCCCAATCCACCTTGAAAAGTTAGAGTGAGAAGACAGCTATCTATGAGGAAGCTGGCCATCACAAAACACCAAATTTGCTGCCACCTTGATCTTGGGCTTCCCAGCTTCCAGGACTCTGACAAATAAATTTCTGTTGTTTATAAGACACCCAGTCTGTTGCATTTTGTTTTAGCAGCCAGAATGGACTAAGACAAAGGCCTAGGTTTATGAATCAGAAAGAACTGGATTCAGATTCTGACACTTCTAGCTATATGTTCTTGGGCAGATAAATTGATGTCACTAAATGGCAATTTCCACATCTGGGAATTTTGGCTAATCTTAGTATCTACTCTATAGTGTAGTTTTAAGTATTAAATGAAATAAAGTATATAAAAGGCAAAGCATAGACCCAGATGCAAGATAAGGGCTCAAAAACTTGTAGATGTTATTATAGGTACTATATTAAATGTATTATTTCTAATATTAATTGTTTTATTTCCATAAGAATCCAATGTTCTTTTAGCTGTCACTACCATCATTCATTCTTCCTACTTAGCCATTCCTTTGACTTAATCCTCCTCAGCATACCCCTTTATATATCTTCGGTTTCAATTGAAAACTATCCATTCATCCAAAAGAAATAAAGACATAAAGTCATGTCTGATAAGAGGAAGTAATGGGTAGCACTAATATTACTTTAAAAACTCAAAGAGTAAGATAGCTGAAATTAATTGCACTCAAGGCCTATTTAAGACTTGGTTGTGGTGTTCGTTTTCATTTATGTGTTTGTGTTTTGCTATTGTTCATGATTTCTAACAATAGAAATGGACTTAAATTAGGTAGTTGGACACTAAGCCTTAGAGTATTTACTAATATGCTAGAATTCAGAGGGTACTGTGTTAGAACTAATACAAATATAGTATAAAACTCAAAGCAAAGAGCTGAAACAAAATCTATTTGTACTTGCAGACATGGCTTACACTGGGGTTTTCAGCCATTTTGGCAATCACCTGATGTTAGAACAAGTCCATGGCCCACTTTGACACCTCTGAGAGATTTCTGTTTTACCCCATCTGATACCACCAACAGCTGTGCTGAAGTGTCCATTCGCTGTTCTTTTGATCCCTTCTGTTTCACAGATTAATTAATTTTTCTGTTTCTGGTCTTTCATCTGTTTCCAGGCTTCCAATCTCATAAATTCCATGCTATAGCAGTTGCATTCATTTACTAGGGCTTCCATCCCACAAAATTCTACCCCACAAAATACCACAGCATGGGTGAATTAAACAACAAAAATTTATTTCTCACAAGCAAACTGATTGTTTTCAATTTGTTGGCTATTACAGACCATACCACAAGGAAGATATTTGTATATAATCTTCTCACTGTTCTGGGGGCTGGAAGTCTGAAATCAAGGTATTGGTAGTTTGCTTTCTCCTGAGGTCTCTCTTCTTTGACAGCCTCTGTCTTGCTATGACTTTTTCTCTACATATGCATGTATCTCTCATGTCCCTTCTTCTTAGCATCAAGGACAAAACTCACGTTAGATTAGGGCCCAACTCTTACCACCTCATTTAACTTTAATTACCTTGTAAAAGACCTTATTTCCAAATACGGTCTCACTGGGGTTAGGGCTTCATAATATGAATTTTAGGGGAACACAATGAAGTCCACATCAACAGACTTGCAGATTAATCATCTGATGAGGATCACCCTTTCTGAATGGGTTTAGTGGGACGCTGAGACAGCCGAACATTATTCTATAGACAGCTTCCAAGGAGTATGATGCTTCTCTTAAGTGGGGCCTGGGCCTAATGTAACCATATTATTCACATAATTCTTTCACATAACTCTTTCAAAAGAAATATAATATTACAGATATGTTTGAAGCTACTCTAAATCCCTCCTGGATCATACTTAACTCTCTCCTTCCCCAGAAGTAATCAATTTTTTAAGTTCGGTATGTTTTTATGTTTGCTTCATATGAATAGACTACAGTTTTTCTTATTAAATTTCACAAGTGGCATCATAATATAGACATCATTCCAATATTTCCTTTTATACATATATCATGGCTCAGAAAACAATACCCCAAAATGTGGCACTTTGACATCCTGAGGTGAAGAAGTCTCTAGGTCTTTCTGACCTCTGAACTCCCATCCGTCATTTCTCAATCCTCTGTCTCTCCCAAAGCACAAGATGAAATTGTCATCTGAAGTTCCTTTATCTGCCTAAAGTCTGTTCCAGACCTGCCAAAGAAGAAAGTAACTACCTCTGGTCCCTTCTATGAGTTTTCATTAACTGAACTCGTATCTCAGTAAGAAAGACTGAAATCTGTCAGCACACTGAATAGATTTTTGTCACAAACCATTGTCTGCTCTGTGGTCCAACAGACTTTGTCCCAGGACATTATATGTTCTTCAAGCCCAATGAATTTTCCTAAAAATAATTTACTACCCCTCTAAAATCATTCACACTTCCCCATCTCCCTTTCACCTACCAAGAAGAATATATAAGCATCTGACCCCCATTGTGTGATGAGGTTATCACTCTGCAATTTTTCCCTGTTTCTTCTATTCATCTGCCTTTTGTTAGTTGATTCTCAGTGAATCTTCAGAGGGTGAAGGGGAAGTTTTTCCTCAGTCCCTACACATGTAACATCAGCTATTTCCTTTAAATTGTTGTAAAGCATCCCAAGATTGGATATATTACAATGGAAGCACTCTTCTCTTGGTGGATATTGAGATTGTTTTCAATTTGTTGGCTATTATAAACCATACCACAATGAGGATTTATTTTTACCTAATCTCAGAGTTTTGTTCACATTCAAAGTTTTTCTAGAGAATGCCCCTAAGAGTGAAGGGATTTTATATTTCCATTTTTATTAGATTTAGCCAAATTGCTCTCCATAATGGAAGTACTAATTATACTCTCCCAGCAACCTCACAAAACTTAGTATTATAAAATATCTTCAGGTTTTTCAATCTTCAGTTGTGTGATATTTTCATGATGTTATTTTAATGCACAATCCCCTGATCTCTGTTGAGCATCTTTTATGTAGTTTTTGGCAAGTTGGGTTTCTTCTTTTTCTCTTAAGTCCCTTGTCCCTTTTTCTACTGCATTTTCTACATTTTCTTAATGATTTCAGCAGTTATTTATATATTTCAGATTTTTGGATATATTCATTGCAAAAAGGATTTGCTAATATTTAGCTTATCAGACATTTATTTATGGTATCTATTGCTATAGAGAGAATTTTAATTTTAATATAGTCAAATTTATCTCTCTCTTCCTTTACAATTATTTGGAGAAAGGAGTTAAGGAATCCTTCTCTATCCTGGCATCACATATTCTTCTGTATTTTCTTCTGTAATTTTTAAGTTTTATTTTTACATTCAAACTCTTAATCCACTGAATGCAGAAAAGATGTGTGAATCAATGAAGAATGTTGAATAAAAAAATTGGTAGGCATGCTTACCTATTTTATAATCATTATTGATAGTCCTAATATCTAAAATGTTAAGGGAGATGACATGCTTTTTACAGTTTGTTGTATCTGATGACTATTGCTTATGGTAAATTTGTTCCTTGTGGGTTTTAAAACCTTGTGCTATGAACTTCTCTTCAAGAAGCTTTTCTATGTGGAAGGAATCCTGGAAATGTGGGTTTGGTATGTCTCTCCAGAACAATCCTTCTTTTGCATCTGTCAGGCATTCCAGATGTACTGCTATCTGGGACCACTTTTTAAATGTTGTTTCAGATTATGGTTTTTTGGATCACTCCTGTAGTGTTAATTGGAACTCCCCAGGTCATATGAGAGAGGAGGCACATAGTTATGAATTCTCAGAGGAATCTCTCTTTTTTTTTTCACACCAGAACCCAGACTGATTTGTCAGGGTCCTTATGAGGACAAATTTTTTCCTGTTTTACTCTTTTAATGAGAGTACAGCCTTTTCTTGGTGCCTACTTTAGTGTAGGATCTTAGTTCTGATTTGTCACCCCGTTTTTGGACCCAAGAATAGCAACTTCCTCCACCCACTTTCCACCTCTTTATTCCACAAATCCACCACTTAATGTAATTCAAGTGCTTCAGTGCTTTAATTTTTTATCTTGAATATTTCCTTTATTTTCTTGTTTGCTCAGCTATGCATTTAAAAAATTTAAAAATATTATACCCATTCTAGTTGTTGTGTTGCTTGTATGTGTTGCTATAAATGGATGCCCTGTTTTTCTGTTAATAAATATTGTACATCAAATAGACTCACTTATGATTCACTTTAATTGAGCAAAGCAGGATTTATATTCTGATTTATATTCTATAAAACATTAATACAAACTCTCTGTTCTTTAGTTTCTGTTTTCTTTTCAGTGTTTTTATACATTTTTTTTCTAATCATAGATCACATGGGTGACATATTAAAGGCTTTAAAATTAGGACTAATTGCCCACAAACAGTACTGCACCATGAATAATTACTTTGCAGAATTTCCATTGATTGGCTATCAAATTACTGCTGTCACGTAAATTGCAAAAATACCCAACTGAGAGATTGTGCTATCAAGAAATGTTCCTCATCCCCACCACTTGGGAGTGAAAGCAGTGCCAATTTAAATTTTTCCAATTTATGCCATAAAGAACATCTCTCTCAGCAGTTTCCCAGCTGAGCTGCCTCTAATATCACTTATATAGCTATAGACAGAATCAAATGATTCAGTTAATATGTCTCAATTCTCATTCTAGAAGTCTCCATCCAGAATTTTTAAAAAAAAAAATAAAGCAAAATTTATTTTACATATTTCTTCATCTCGTTATACATTCTCTTACATACTTCTTTAATCTTTTCAAAACCTCTGTACCCATTTACTCAAGGGAAACTGGTAGGAGGCATACGGTTTCTAATCAACCAATCAAAGGTCTGCCTCAATTGTTAGGGTTCCCAGAAATCAACTCAATACCTCTTTTACTATGTCATCTCAAACAATGAGTTATATGGTAGGATCAGACAAACAGAGCCAATGTAAGAGATTTTTTTTTTAATTAAAGGAGACAAGGATGAGGATGAGCATTTCAATGCTTCTCGTGCCATGTATTTTGGCCATTTCACTCACTGAGCCCGTCCTGTTTTCCCAGTGTCTATGCAACAGAGATCACATGTAGCTTAAGAAAACTCACTTGTTTATGAAGAGTAAGTCATTAGGGCATAGTTTTCTCACACGTTTCTTCTTTCACAAAGTGCTTTTGCTTAAAAAAGTAAATCTTTAAAAAGTTCTAACACAAGTAATACATGCCACATTCGTTCTCAGTTATCATTATACAAAACATTAGAAGCCATTTCCCGGTGATTATTTTCACGTAGCTTGAATTTAATATACATTTTCAATATGAATCTCCTTTTTGAGAGTGCCTATCCTTATTTTTGACTCATATTTTTCACTTAGCTTTGCCTCTGACATAGAAATAATGATATCCACACACCAGAATTTCCATATCACCAGTCACTACATTGTATTAAAAATCTATTGACATATGTGGATGTTACTGCTTTATGACATATTGCTTTTACTAACATATTTTGGAAATGTGTCAATGGTGAAAGCCACAGTACACTAAATAAACATAACAAAGAGGAATTTTTTATTACTATAAAATGGCTTAAGATCAATTCCAATAGCAGTTAAACAACTAATCTAATTTTTTGGATTACAAAAAACATG
>NW_012144968.1:1167749-1169888 GCF_000956105.1 Propithecus coquereli
TAAGACAATAAAAGATTCTTAAGCTTTAAAAATTTTTTTGAATAGATTATACATTCACAAAGTTCAATAATGAAAAAAATGTAGAAAGGTGAAAAGTGAAAATCTTCTTCCTACCCTTGTCCCAATTTACTCAATTTCTAACCCTTCCCAACAAACAACCAATGTTATTATTCTCTTTATATTCTTCTACATTTTCTATACAAGCAACTATGAACATTTACTTTTATTTCCTTCCCCACATTTTTACATGAAACATAACATATACTATATAATATCTGAACCTTGTGTTTTTTCCTAAACAGTATATCTTAGAGGTCTTTCTATTTCGGTATATAAAGTGTTTCCCCGTTTTTTAAAGATTTGTGTAAGTATATACCATTCTTTTGAATAGCTATACCAATTTAAGCAGATTATGTTTGTAGAGCATCCTCTCTACAGCTATATCAAGTGTTTCCCCGTTTTTTAAAGATTTGTATAGTATATACCATTCTTTTGAATAGCTATACCAATTTAAGCAGATTATGTTTGTAGAGCATCCTCTCTACAGCTATATCATATATATTTAACATTTTTGAGTTTCCTCAAATTTTTTGTTCTTGCAAACAAGTCACCTATGACTATCCTTGTACATGTATTTCTCAAGTGTGTACGTATATTTGAAGGATAACTTTCCAGAACTGGAATGATTGGGTCAAAGGATACTTCCATTTGTAGTTTTAATAGATATCACCAAATTGTCATCAATAGGAATGATATGAATGTACTCTGCTACTAGTAATGTAAGGGAGAGCTTTTTTCCCATAGTCTCTGCAAGAAAGTGTGTTATAAAGCTACTGCATAATTTGAATTTCCGTTTCTCTCACTTTTAGTATTGTATAGCATCTTTTTTTATTGTTAGAGCCACTATGTTTTCTTTTCCATGAACCATCTGTTCTTATCAATTATTTTTTCTATTGAGTTTTTCCTTTTATTGTTTATTTCTAGAAGCTTTTTCATATATTAGAGATATTAGCTCTATGTCTGTGATATGAGTTGAAAAGTTTTCCCAGTCTGTCAGTTGTCTTTTGGCTTTGCTTATGACTTTTTCCATGCAAAATTTTTTGAATTTCACAATGTTTTCATGTTATTTTACAAATCATAAAAAGAATTAAAATTTTTAGGTAAAATGACAGTGGCCAAGTAACTCCAAGGCCTCCCTTTTCCAAACTCAACAACAACAATGCTAACATAATCTCAGGTAAAATCTGACGCAGAAGCTTTTTATAACCTTGTAATGAACCCAATTAAATATTTTTTTCTGCTTAGATTAAACCAATCTATTAAGATCTAAAACTTCCCTCCAAATTTTTTTAAGACTTGACAGAATTCAATTTGTTAACTTTCTAGTCCATAAAATCACTATAGTAAATCTTATGAGAAAAGTACTCCATAAGTAGGGATAAATTCCTAAATCAACCTATGGGAAAGTTCTCTCCCATGAAGTACAAGAGGTCTCTGAAATACTGCATGATGGCTTGTGAGGTGTAGTGACAGGAAAAATCTCCAAAATCCTAGCGTTCTACTTGCTTTGAATCACTGACAAACATACAGAAAAAAATCACAAGCTACACTGAGTAGCTGTATTGAGCTGCCCTCCTTCCTGTGGGCCAAATGAAGGTTATTTGCAAGGGGAAGTGAAAAGGGCACAGAGAAAACATTTCTCTTCTTGAAGTCAGGTAGTACTTGCTTCTAAACACAAGAAAACTGGCTTCATTGAGTGACTATCATTTGGTTTAGACATAGGTCTGATGAAATCTCATCTTCCCACTGAATTGGGCTCATTTTAAATCCACTGATTGCTAAATACTGGAAGGCTGGGAATAGTGGATATGTACAATCTGTTTCTACTGTAAAGATCGCTGAGCGTTGTCTCCCATTGCATTTGTAGATGTTCATTTAATATAAAACTGATGGAGAATGCTAAGCACAGTTAATGATCTAGAGAAAATGGAATGAGGTCATGTACAAGTAGAACAGAGTTTAATGGAAAAAAATTTAGGAGATCAAGGGGAAAATTCTTAAAAGCAACAAGAGCATCACTGGACTGGGTGAGATCTTGGTTCTAGTGCCAGCATTTCTCTTAATTAGTTGTGTGACTCT
>NW_012144968.1:1169938-1172577 GCF_000956105.1 Propithecus coquereli
GTAATACAATTTAGCATTTAGTGACAATTAATTGATAATCATTCATTTCATTGTCTGTACTACTAACAATACATAGTAAACATATGACCAATATTATTTCAACATTCATCACTATTTTGAGATTTTGCCATAATTTTCAATGTTGCTTTCTGATACTCATCTCAAACTGAAAAAACCTTATCTCCCCTGGCCTCTAGTTCAACTTCATGACCCTGTTGCCATTTTCCCATTCTCCATTTGTCCTTGGTAAGCTGCATTCTCCAGTTGATGGGCATGAATTACTTAGTGGTAAGACCAGACAGGGGTCGGTGTTCAATAAGGCAGAAGACATTGGCCACAAACACTGTGGTTGTTTCTTCTGTCTTCAAATGGGATGCTAGAACTGGGAAAGGCTTACTACACTTGTAAATATAAAATACAAAGGAATCTGGAGCAAAGGAGGACGAGGTTCAAGACTTCCTTTGTAGATGTTCTCCTGTACATTAAAACCACACTATCAACTCATTTCTTTGTATTTTATAATTTTTCACCTAAATGTAAAGTTTCTATTATATAATAATTAACACTATTAGCTAACATTTGCTATTTACCAGCCACTATCCTAAGTGCCTTACCTGTGTCTTATCCTTTAATAATTAAAACAATCCTAAGAATTACAAAAAAGAAAAAAAACCTAGCCTGATGTCTCCACCTGGTAAATGACAAGGACAGATGTTATTGGCTGAATTGTGTCCTCCCAAAATTCGTATTGAAGCCCTAACACCCAGTACCTCAGATTGTAACTATATATGGAGATAAATCCTTTAAAGGGGAAATTAAGCTAAAATGAGGCCATTAGGATGGGCCCTAATTCAATCTGACTGATGCCCTTATAAGAAGAGAAAATGTGGCCACAGGGACAAACACCAGGGACAACCACTTAAAAACACTGTGAGAGGTGGCCATTGCAACCACAGAGAGAGGCCTCAGAAGAAACCAATCCTGTTGACACCTTGACCTTGGACTCTAGACTCCAGTACTGTGAGAAAACAAATTTCTGTTGTTTAAGTCACCCAGTCTGTGGTACTCTGTTATGGCAGCCGTAGCAAACTAATGCAAAGGACTTAAACTCAACAGTCTGATCTGAGAGACCAAAGTATTAACCACCATTCTAGGGTATCATGGCTTACATAATTATCTTTGTTTGTTCCTTATTTTTTAATAAGTATCAGTTGTTCTATTTGTATTATTAATACCCACTCTGATTCTTTTTATTCAGACAATTGTACAGAGCCATTTAGGAATCTAAAAGTCACCCTAGGTTCTAAGTAACTTGTGATAGATTTCATGTTGGTTCATTTTGTTAGAGAATAGTGTAATTCCAGACCACCCATTCTGAAAGGTATAAAATGATTTTGTTAAGAAACTACTTTAGAAACAACTTGGAGGTTCTGAATAATTAGAGATAGAAAGAATCCTACCTGAAGATTTTGCTTATCTTAACATTGCCTCCTATAATTCCCAAAGCAATTATCTCTGCTATGTGATTGTTTAAAGAGAAAGAATCCAGGGGAAATGACAGACTCCTTGTTGAATGCTTTCTGTGCATCTATGAACTCAGAAAATCCTGCCTAACATTAAGGAAGAGTACACAAGAAGCAGATGAAATATAAGAGTTTTTTACCTAAACCAATCCATAAATCATCTGCAAGAAAAAAATAAATGGCTAAGCAATTGTGATTCCAAGAAAACTGCCAATTTCAACCAATATGGACCATTTTATTTAATGTACACCTACAAGGTCTAGAACATTTATTTTTAAATCAGTGGCTATTTAGCTTCCTACCTCTGAAATAATTTATTTTCTTTCTTTTAATGTATAATATTGGAACACGTTGCACTGAGGCACATGTCAAAAGCACTGATGATTAAAAAAAACACACAAAGGGAGAAGCAACATTACTATGATGTAAATTTCTTAAAAACTAAATTAGGCTCATTATTTCAATGACTTTACTCTGCTGAAGTTCCAAGTTTTTATAATGGCAATTAATTTGATAGTCTTCTTGTACTACTGATATATAGATATTCTAATAACTCCTCCCTCTACAAAACAAGTAGAAATACTATACTAAAAAAAACTATTAAAATAATGCTAAACTGGTAGGAAAATAAGGGAACTCTTCAGATTATAAATACAAAACAGGTATGAGAATCCATAGAAGGATATCAGAGACTGATGGAAGCCATCTATCTGGATTTTCTGCTGATTTTTTTTTTTCAACTGAAGTTTTGGTTTGAATAGTTACTGAAGGTAAAGGATAAAGCCTAGAGCCCTATACAAGGCTGGACATTTGAAACACAGAACAATGAATAATTACCTAAAGCTAAAGCTATATGCTGGCTCAATGAGGTGAGGGCAATATTTGATCTCTACCATTTACTATGCACAAACATAAATTCCACATAGGTTAAGGATTAAGTATGAGAGGCAAAACTGTAAAATATTTTGGAAAAAAAAGAAAAAAATCATCCACTTAAACATACTTCTGAAAAACCCTTGGAATTTCACAGACAGCTCATTCAATTTTAAAAAATGTCTCTCATGTAACCTAATTGGCAAAGCCAGTTCTTTTTGATTTGGCCAGTCAGCCAAATCA
>NW_012144968.1:1175162-1181182 GCF_000956105.1 Propithecus coquereli
TATGTTTGGCAGTCTCCATTAATCAAATATATTGAAGAATTGCCAAATTTTCTCATAATTATTCCAACTTTAAAAACATGCATGCTTAGGTATTTCTAGTTCTTCAAAAAATATTGAATTATTCTTACAGTTTGTTTTACTATTATTTTTTTTTTTAAGATATACTCTCACTCTGTTGCCCAGGCTTCAATGCAGTGGCATCCAACTAACTTTTTAAGTCTTTTGTAGAGACAGGGCTCAAAAATGTTGCCCAGGCTGGTCTAAAACTCCTGGATTCAAACGATCCTCTGGCTTTGACCTCCCAAGGTGCTGGGATTACAGGCGTGAGCCACTGCACCCAGCTATTTTACTATTTTTGAAGAAATTTTGTGAAAACATGTATACAATGTCCATTAAATGACAAAAGAGAAACTGTGGCAAAATAAAGTTTAAAATTTTTTGCCTTAGAAAAATGTTTTCATATACCTTTAGTAAATAAGTTGTGTGTAAAATCATAATTATTATTATTTTTAAAGACTGGCTTAAACCTTCAGTACGCAGTCCACAAGGGAAATAAATTTATAAAGACTTCATAAAGAAATCAGTTCATTAAAATAGGCAATCGGAAAGTTGTCTATACCTTCCTGCCTCCAGAAACAGGATTCTTTATTATGACCATAACAGATGTGCTGCTTTTTCCCTTCATAAACCTAATGAATCAATTATCAATGGCCTGAAATATTCCATTATAGAAATCAGTATGTGAAAGGAAAAATCGATTTTTATGTTCATCAATTAACATGGCATCCAGGCTGCACTAACATAAACACTCTTCTTTAGTGAATTTTTTATATGAACAGAAACAGAGAAATTCCATGTTTCCTTAAGACAGATGTTGTTTGCTGGTTTTTTTTTTTTATTATTTCATAAAAGAAACTTTTATTTACTCATAGCTCCTCCTAGATGAGTTATAATCAACATTCATGGCATTCTACTCTGCCCATACTTTGAGACTTTCCCATCATGAGTTTCTCGAGATATTTTATGATATGACCACTTTACAAAAAACAAAAATTCTCATTACACTTCACATACCAGCAGGAAATGATCCTTTTAATACTGCCTAAATTAGCACCACTGAAACCATAATGGTTGGGGCTTTCATTACCTATATTACATAAAATATACTCAAACCCATCAATAAAAACCAGGGGTTTGTGGTTCTGCCTGTGGATAAGGGGAAATAACATACAAAATAGAAAGATTAAAATCTACCAGATTTCTTTTTATCTTTGGTTCTTTTCTGTCTTCTTTTCAGATAGAAAATCAATGTTTATTTTTCAGTTATAATGAATTAAAGCAGTATGGAATTTACCTTTAAAGAAACAAAATTGTGCAGGAGCCAGCATCTCAGGATGACACTGAAAAGCACTGATTACAAGAGGCATTTTCCCTGAACATCTACAGCCCTGGCAAACACTGTCAGCTGTGAGCAGAAAGGCAGACCCATAAGACCCTAACAGCCATCCCCAAAACAGCACAGATAAAAGGAGATTATGTTGGATTTTTCCATGAAAAGGAAGGAGGCAAGTTGTCAAAAGGATATATAACAAAATCTAGCTCATATTTTTAGTACAATGATTGCCCCACTATACAGCTGAGAAAACAGAGTGCCAGAGGTCACACAATTAAACCTGTAAATCTTCACCACACTTGGAACACTTTGCTTTTTGTATATCTTCTCCACTAGAGTGCAACTTTCAGAAGGGCAGGGGCTTTGTATTATTTACTCCTATACCCTCAGTACCCACAGCAGTGCTTGGGACATAGTAAAGTGTAAAAAATGAGATAAGCTGAAGTCATTATTTAATCCACTCCACTGCTTTAAGAGGAAAATGTTATAACTGACACTGTCTTGTATCTCAATTCTATCATTCTAGAAGTCAGGAAGTTCTTTCTAGTGATATGGAACTTATACCAATTTTATCAAATATATTTGATCAAATCAACAACAAATTCAAAATAACATTACAATATAGCCACATATGTTTAAAGTCAGTTTTAAAAGGATTTTATACTTCTAAATACTTACATCAATTTCATATGTCTCCATTTTTTAAAATTCTTTTTTACTATTTTTAGAGATAAGATCTTACTATGTTGTCTTGTTGCCCAGGTTGGACTTGAACCCCTAGACTCAAGCAATTCTCCCACCTCAACCCCCAGAGTAGCTGGGACTACAGGGTCTCCATATTTTAATGACAAATTTATTTATAGCCATTTGATATGATGTTTTCTAAATTTACAGGAATTTAGTTTATGATGAAAAACTGAAAGGGCATATACACTCACCCACATTTCTGAATCTGAAATTTCATTTAGTGATGTTTTATTTAACAGAACTTTATTCATCCTCAGAAATCAACATAGACAATGAAATAGCTCCTCTTTAAAAAGGAAATAAAACATTAATATATGGTTTTAAGAATATAATAAAACAATGACCTGTTTTGTAAAATTTTTAAATCCATTATAGACACAATTAATAAAATTTACCAAGGAACATATTCTTAGAATTCAATCATAAAATTAATTATGAAGAGGAACAAAATTCAGTATAAGAGAACATGAACTATATATCTTTCACGTACTGTGTATACTTGAGCTTGAACTCTTTTATTTCTGAAGTGATGCTAAACACATTCTTAAAGATAGGCAAAAAAGGATGTCACAGAGGCAAATGGCTTCCACTCTATATACTGCCAAGGAGCAAATGATAAGAAACACAAGAAAATTCTACCTTGTTCCTGAGGAAGAGCCATTAATTAATCTCTTCTCTAAAGAAGGTCTTTCAAGCTGTTAACCCTGATCACCATACATTTGTGTAACTGACAAGAAACATAATCTATATTGATTAACAATGTGCTCCATAGTACACAAAGGGAAACACAACCCACACCCATCACAAAGCCAATAAAAGACTGGTTGACTTCTGAAAACATTTTCAAACATCTATCCTTATTCTTCAGATTATAGTTACTTCTTCAGTATCACCTGCCAATCCTTTATTTTCAATTTCTTCTTAATAGACAGCATGGTAAGATATTATAAAACTGGAGGCTTGAACTACTACCATGTAGGGAAAGGCACAACAATGTAGTTGAGGAAAAGAAATAATATAGTTTGGGTAAAAATAAAAAGATAAACTGCAAAAGATAAGACTCAGAAACCGAACACATCAAGAACCAATATCTAGATATTTGGTTACTGAAGTTATGGGGAAGTCAGCCCTAATACTATTTGGAACAAAATATGAGAAGTACTTTTACAAAATAAAAATAAGAGATAGTTAAAAGCAAGTGTGACTGACAGTAAGGTTCTGAAAAAGATAGCTGGAATTAAAATAAAGAGGAGAAGGAAAAAAGTTGGAAAGCCAGTTAGAATATATGAGCATGAGTAATTCCTAAAATCTTGTGTCAGATAAGTTTTCAAAATAAGAAAAATGTAAAGATATCAAATATAAAACCCAGTTGATATCAAATATAAAACCCTTCTGTTAAAAGGGTTTACAGAGTAAATGGCTGTAGTAGATTTCTAGATCATGGAAAAATAGAATAACCAAGATACTTCCTGATTCATTTTATAATTGTTGCAGAGAAGACATGATCACAATTTCCCTCTTCCTCCTCTTCTTCTCATTTCCAGTAAAGTCACTATACAGGCTTATTCTCTTAAACTAGTTTCCAATATTAGAGAAATTATGGTCTATTAACTCCCTGCAATTTTTTAAAAATTGGAATTAACTAGAATAATCAATAAAGAACAATTCGTATCTATGGTCATACCACCCTGAATGTACCTGACCTCATCTGATCTTCAAAGCTAAGCAGGGTCAGGCCTGGTTAGTATTTGGATGGGAGAACAATTTCCTATGGTTTTAATCTCAAAATGATTTTTCATCTGAGGTATTTTATACTCTCTGAAAGAGTAAGCCATGTATGTGATAGATACAGGGCCCAACAACCTTGCCGTAATTTCTAGAGACAAAAGCTGAAATTGATGTGAAAGGCTCTGGGATAGAGAGATTCAGGAGTCCATCATCAACGGAAAGGGTAAAATTTCCCCTTTGAAGGTAAATAACAGTTTTGTTTTTTTTTTAAATTAAGGAAACAAAAAGTCTCCTTAAATGTATACTACTGGGTATTATATAACTTGCTGTAACACATTAAGATCTGCAAGAAGTTTTTGTGGATTTGTTACTAAGTTCCAGGCACTGATCAAGGCACTGGTAAAGCAACAGTAAATAGACACAAAAATCCCTGTCCTTGTGAAGTTCATAGGTTATTAGGTGGAAATGTCAAATAAAATAAATAAACTACACAGTGTGTTAGTTGATAAATGCTATAGAGAAGAAATAGAGCATAAAAGAAAAATATGAAGAACCACAGGACTCTTTCATTTTAAATTGGGAAAAAAAAATGCCCTCACTAAGAAGATGGCATTTGAGCAAGGACCTGAGGAGATGAGAGAATAAACTATGTGGATATCTCGGAGAAAGAGGCAAAGGGAACAGAAATACAAAAGTCTTCAGGTGGAGCCATGCTTGGCAAGATCCTGTAATCACAGGATGACAGTTTGTCAACAGAATATAAAGTAGAGGAGAGATTCTTAAGAGATAATGTAAGAAAAGTCAATGTCAGGAGTGAGAGGACTTCAGAAGCAAGAAATTGAAAGTATTTAACAACTACTTTTACATTGCACAGGCAAAAATGCTGGCCCGATCAGAAACTGTGCTATTCTGCTATACTGGTTCTTCCTGACTTTATATCAACCCTTCTCATACACCGTTATAAGGACTTGGTTTTCATTCTTTCAGAGGGTTTTGAGAAGAATGAACGATCTGAGTTGCGTATTAAGAGACTTACTCTTGATAATGTGTTGAAAATTGGCTCTAGGAGCTAAGGGCAGAAGCATATTCCAGGTGAAAAATGTTGAAGACTTGGACCAAGGTAGTCATGATGAAGTTAGAGAAGTGGTCAGAGTGTGAGAGACACATGCACACACACATATTAATATTATTTTGAGATGAGGTCTTGATCTGTCACCCAGGCTAGAGTGCAATGGCATGATCAGAGCTCACTGCCGCCTCAAATCCTGGGCTCGAGCGATCCTCTTGCCTCAGCCTCCCCAGTAGCTGGGACCACAGGCACAGACCACCACACCTGGCTAATTTTTCTTATATTTTGTAGAGATGGGATTTTGACGTGTTGCCCAGGCTGATCTTTAACTCCTAGCCTCAAGTGATCCTCCTGCCTTGGCCTGTCAAAAGTGCTGGGATTACAGGTGTTAGCCACCACATCTGTGGGTATATTTTGAAGGAGAGCCAACAGTATAGGGTAGCTGATTGAGTGTAGTTTGGAAAGATGAAAGAAAGAGATGACTCCAAAGCTTTTAGTCCAAGAAATTGGAAGGTTGGAATCGATATTAGTGAGATGAGAAGGCTAAAGGGGAAACAGCTTCAGAGTGAAAATAGAGAAGTTTGATACTTGTAAAGGTTAAATTTGACACGTACATTTGACCTCCAATTAAAAATGTTAGATATATGAATGCAGAGGAAAGGATATTATCAGTCTTCTCCATGAATCCCAGACACAAAGAATACAGTAATTTTCTAGCACTAAAACCATATAATTATATTTTTAAACATAGGTAATAATTTATAAATCAGCATACAAATATTTGATCATGTGCAACTAAGTACATTATGTTCATTTGTGTATAATACAGCATTTTTTCCCTAAAAAGCAACAAACAAACTGATATGGTTTCTGTCTGACACTTTTATGATACCAACTAGAAAAAAGGGAAGGAGAGAGCATGCGTATTTTTATTTTTAGAGGAAGAAGTGGTGCTCAGACGTATGGGTTTTTGACGATGATGTTGCTGCGTAGAAACATACTTCACAACAGAGACTGGATAATCACTTCCCCATGGCTTCTTTTCACTGGCCAAGTACTTAGCTCTTTTTTTTTTTTTTTTTT
>NW_012144968.1:1182838-1195015 GCF_000956105.1 Propithecus coquereli
CATCTAGATCTATCTCACTCATCACAAAAATAATTTTGACAGAATAAATGCACTGATATCATTAAGGACAGAAATACCAAAACACCTTCTACATTGTAACAACTTCTACTATTTATCATAAGAGTGCATTTATTATATTTAAGTTCTATAATTATTTGGTTTCTAAGAAATTTTTTTTATTTCAAAAATATCATTTGCACTCCTCCTCCCTTGGGGAAAAAAGTCCAATTTGAGTGTTTCAATCCACAGAATTGCTATTTTATATTTTTCCCTACAGTCCAGGAGAATTCATTCTATATTTAGTACATAATAGATTTCATAGCACTATTTTCATATGTGGGGTTACCCTCCGGGTATTTATAAAATAAAAACCTGAATCATGAAAAAATACTATATTCTCTTAGTCATTAAGATCAGGATATAATAATGTTACAAAGTCAAGCCTCTTTTGTACTTTTACTTATTTGCTTCCTTCAAGCAGTAAATAATGCCAAATAGTTCTAATAGCATATGGGAAGCTGTTTTGTCAAGTAAAACTAAAAACCACAAAATGAAAATCCTTTTCATTCTGAAGATAATTACACACAATGGATATTTAAGCAATTTTCTTTTGTTCTAAAACATTCGTATATAATCTGCCTATTCTTGTAGAATCTAATGGCCTCACAAATTTAAAATGTACTACCATGTTTTAAACTATGTATCTATATAGCAGATCTAAAATGGAATATATGCCTATGAGCTTATTGATGTAAAAACTGTAAATACCACATCTAAAAGTTCAAATACCATGCCAGAGCTCTGCTCATTTTCTTTTTGTGTTAAAAATCTCTCTGAAATATCCTCAAGGCTGATGACAACTTTTCAAGTAATCATTAATAAGTATACACATGCAAAAAAAAAAGAAGCAAAGAGATATTATTAACCAACCGAAGAAGGTAGACCTTTAAATAAAACAACAGAAGAGTATACAGCCTCTCAGCAAGTTTTCTTAATATAACTTCTTTAAAGGACCACAGACATGTCCATAAACCTTTAGGTTGTTTGTAGAAACAAAGAAAGCTTGTCCCTGAAGATACACTCCATGGTTCTGAAGGTTTCCTTTGGTGAGGTCATAAACATATTCCTCAATGTCTAAAACTACTCTTCATTTTCTTGATGCAATAGAAGGACTTCTGTTCCCTCAGGAATATTACAGAAACTTCAAATATTTAATTTAACAATGTGACCTAATTAACAATATTAAAAGAACCTAGATGCTTGGCTTTCCTGCTTATGAATGTATGAATTTTTGGTAAATACTTATTTATAAGGTAAATAAGCATTTTACATGAAAAGACTTAATGAATGACTCCGTCTAGGCTTATGCAAACTATTATTGAAATGAAAGAAATCATGCATGCCCACTTCAAAAACTTGCTTGCAAAACTCCGTTTAATACTTGAATATTGTTTTAGCGTAGTGCCAGGTTTGTTATTAACATGTATTAAAGTGACTGAATTTAACTTACACAGAGACTTAGTACTGTATGAAAATACTCCAAGCAAGACCTCAAATATCCTTCTTCAAATGATATCTAAATTTCACCCTTATAATATAGATGCATGTACTTACTTACTAGAAGACAGTACAAATAAAATCCATATGCCAATATTATTACTACTTTATTCTATTTTTAAAGAGGCACTTCTTCATATTTCTTAGAGTATATTTTCCTGATGATCTCTTCCTTTTTATATAGCAGTCAAAAATGTGTGCAAACATCACTGACAACATAATAAGAGAAGTTATTTATTTTTAAGCCAGCTTTAGAAGCAGCTGCTCCTGAACAACTGGAAGAAAGAAAAGATTTCATAAATAGAAGGTAGAATAGGCAGGCTGAGAGAAGTTAATGGACTACTGGCCTATTCCAAGTCAAATGTGGTAATCTTTGAAATCCACAAAATTTCAAGTGACAAGACAACTAAAAAGGAAAATCACAGCTTTCAAAGTGGAGAGGCAAATTCATTAGGGCAAATAGTCCAGTGTGTGTGTGTCTAAGTGTGTGTGAGTGAAGATGTACTACTGCAATTAAAATAAGGAATATATGGGTACTCATTTAGTAGGTTATATAATAACACACATAACTCTGCAACACAGACTATCATGTAAGAGGAAAAATCCCTAAACAGTGCTAGCTAGCTGGTGCTGAGGAGAAAATTTATAAAGTTGAACAAATATCCCTTGTCTAAGCAGCTTCAAAAACATTACTAGAAAATGAGTTTATTCACAGACTGAACTAGATATAGCAATTTCAAAAGGCAACATCCTTGTAATTTGTTCATTCATTTTTATATATTTTACACAATCTAGCCAACTCTCAATTGCTCATTTGAAGACGAGAAGCAATGCAATGCAAAGTTTCCAAATGTGGGGCTGGAAGACAGTGTAAATGATACTTATAATTAGACAGGCATACATATGAAATATGCCATTCTAGTTATTTTTATATATGACACTAACTTTATGATAATGGAGAGAAGCTGGCTATGCTGGAAGAATTCTGAAAACTGGCAATAAATGGTGCACATCAAGAGAAACCCATGAGAATGGAAAGTTGACTGCTCTTCTCTACTTACGTTGTTTCTATTTTATTCCAATGGCTCACATTGTTTAAGACTAATTTATATTGTCTCTAAAGCCCAGGGCTATGGTTAGGATTCTTGCAAAGATGAGAGTTGCCGTGGCTTTTTGTCTCTAATTCATTCCAATCTCTGTAATAATTATTTGATAGTCACTCTTCTTCTGCACGTGACTGGAGTTTGGCACTCTTAAGGTATCTTTCACTCATGCTAATTAATGTATTTTTACACACATTAGACAGTCCATTGGTATACTACAGATTGGTGAACTGATCTTGCTTTTAAGATTTTTGGCTGTAAAATTATAACTGGAATTTTTGGAGTTTTTGGCTAAAAAATGTAAAGGCTGCCACATGCCTTTATTTCTGTTGGTTTCCAAGTGTTCTTGGAGATATGTTTTTTTCAAAAGAATATTTTAATGGTAAATTCTCAATCTCAAGATTTATCATGCTGAAAGGGTAATAAAAATCTTGCTTTCTCATGTTAAAGTTTGAAATTTAAAATAAGATTATTAAAATTTGCTATAATTATAGAATTTTTATGAAATAAAATGGTAAATAATATATGAATTCCAAATCTAGATATAAACTACATGCTATCTTACATGCCTTCAGATGATTTCATTACATCTCCTGGATATAATGTATTCTTTTAATGTTTTGTGAAAAGAAATTGTATACATATAGGATCACTAGGATAATTAACTCGAATTTGAGAAAAAAATATTTCACTCTTTGTCACCGAATATCACCTACACTATGTTGAGACCTGTTGCTTCTTTGAAGAAAAAACATAGTTTAAATAAAATGACATATTCAAGATTGCATTATAAATTAAATTGGAATTCCCTTAAATAGGTACACTGAAAGTCTGTTTCACTATTTCTCATTTTCATTAACTTCAGTGAAGTTTTCCAGAGTTAACATCTCATGTAATCATCTATAACATCTCTAAAATCATTTAATATGTTTGATTTATTTTATAAGCCTGTCAATCAAGGATTTATTAGAGCTTAGTAAAAATATATATGGTGCATGTGAATATACATATATATTTTTTCCAACCAGTGCACAATAATTAGAAATTAGCCCCTTATCTATAAGTGGCAAAATTTTGTGTTCAAAATTAGCTGTTAAAAGACTACTCACATATAAGTTCTCATTCTCTTGGTCAAAGCATTTTGAGGGAAAATGTTCTTAGAGCACATCAGACAGAGGGTACAGTGGGGTCTTGAATAAAGGGTGCATTGTGAAGACAGCAGTTTAAAAAGAATCCACTCTCTTTCACAATTCTGCATCTTAATTGGGGAAACATATCTTTTCATGAGATTCCAAGAATTAAACAACATAGAAGAGTTCAATTAAGTGTTCGGTTTACCAGCTCATCTGCCATTCCTTGTCTCCAAACTCCAAGGCCAGTTAAAGTCACTAAGACATGTTTTTCTCTGAAATGAAAATCACTAGACAGGATACATTAATTGTCATAATTTCCTAGAATCATTTAGTTCCCTGTGCTCATTAAAAGTATGTTTGAATACCGACACAGTTTCAGAGAAAAACAATGAAAACAATCACTATGATAGCTGAAATATGGCTTCATAGGAAACAGGGCTACATTTAATTAGCTTTGATTGTTTGCCTTTTCTGCTTTTTGTTAGAGTTCATATCACTGGTATAGACTTTTGAGCCAATCCTTTCCAAATTAAATTACTACCAAAATTTACAAACTTGACACGAAGATTACATTATATTTACAAAGAACTTGGCACTTACAGAATAAATTATTGACTTTTTTTTAATCCAGCCCAGGGCACCCATGGTTCAGACAAATGGGAAAGCCTGATGCCTTATTATATATTATGCTACATTAACATGAATAAATAGGTTTCCAGCTGATAATTCCTCCACAGTGCTGTCCCTGTTGCTGAAAACCAGTACCTTCCATTTCTAATCCGTGAAGGGGTGTAGAGAAGTTAGTCCAGAGAAAGCAAAGGTTGCATGTTTTCTTCCTCGTTTTTATCCATGCGTTTTAGTACTGTAGGATCCACTACTGATTGGGATCTGGAAAGGATAAAGCCAGTGTCAGTGAGTTATTACCAAATAATCACCCACATGATACTCTCTTCTCTGTCTTTTCTTTGTCATTACTTCTCCCATGGATGTAGAATATCTTCCCCTACATCAAGGAATTAATGAACTGTGGATGTTGCACATTTAGAAAAAAAACCACTTATAGTGGTATTTTGCATTGGAGTGAAGAAACAATCCCCTCTGGCCTCTAAATAGAATGGTGAGAAGCAAAGATTCTTTTCTTTGAGATATTGAGAATTTTTAGTGTAGGACCAAAGTTTTCCAATAAACATTTCCAAATGGTACAAATACTATAGTGAAATGATTATTAGGAGAAATTAAATAGAAATGATAGGAGGCTTAATCCCCGTCTTAAAGGAATCCATGAAACAAATTCAACATGAATGTGCATTTTTCTTTAACCATCATTTTTATTTTAATGTGACATCAACAAAAAAATCCCAAATTTGAATGCAATTTTGTTAAATTTCCCATTAGAACATTCAAATAAAATCAACTTTACTCTTGAACCTTTCATAAAATCGTTAAAGACTTTTAAAAAGAAAAAAACCCTCTTGTTTAGGCAGCAACACTTTATGATTAGGAAAACACATAATTGGAAACCCCCCTATAATACATGCGTTTGATAGCAGGTGGAATTATATCTCAATTTATCATTAGGAAACAACATGAAAGCGGGAAGGAGGAAAATCAATGAAACATGCTCCCTTTGTGGCAGGAAACTGCCATCTTAATAGCTATAGCATTAAGGAAGCAGCTGCCCTTTTTAAAATTCTCCTCGGTAATGAATTCTTCCCCTGCTGCTGCATTCCAGCCAATTGGCTTTTGCTGTGGCAATATGCCTCTTAACAGACCTCATTAACTTTCGAAAAGAAAGACTATAAGCTAAAACACAACTGCACATGCTAATGAAAAAGAACAGCAACGGAACTAATTATCAAAGAAAAAATAATTACAGGATTAACTGATAAATCGATTTCTTTATTTAAATAAACTCAAATGCTTTTCTAAAGAGGGAATGAAAATGAAGGTGAGAGCATTAAAAAAAGGAAAGATTTTGTTTCTTAACTCATTTATACTATTTTATCTCAATGTTAAATAGGCATTAGAGGCCTATCTCAGCAAAGGGACTGACTGAAGTTTGTGTGTGCGTGTGTGTGTGTGTGTGCATTTTCAAGGAAGAGAGAAAGCGAGAAGGAGGAGGAGAGAGGAGGAGGAGAGAGAGAGAAAAAAGATTTTTGCATCAATTTTAAATACAGTAATACATGTTTATTATCTTTTTTAAAAAGTTCAGGAGTAAAATACTTTTTAAAAAAGTGGACAATTGCACAAAACACTTAGTAATTAGACCTTTAACACTGTTTTTAGGTAAAACCCAATGGAGAAAATGAGTTTCCCAATATGAATCCTTGTTAAAACAGAAAAAGGTTCATTTAATGTCCTTTGCTAGAGCATTAACTCAACAACTGGCACGCACTAGACTATAAGTTCCATGAGCAAGGACTTCATCAGTTTCTCTCCTTACTGTGAACACAACATGTGTCATAGTAAGGATGCACTTCTATCAATGTCTTAACTTTCACCCAGTAAATAATGCCCATATTAAAAGAATTTTGGTTTTAAGCATTTGAAATGAAGAGTAATGAGGATAATGGAGAAAACAATTCTTTGTAAAATATAAATTTTAAAATTCTCATAAAATTAAATCTACTATATAAATGTTGAGGTACATCCTGATAATATTCCCTAAGTAAACACCAAAGCTTTTCAGATAGCAGGAGGTAATTTAAACATTTGCATTTGCCATAATATTCTATTAAAACACACATCATACATATATACACACAAATACACACACATTCTTCTAAGTCCATGTTTCATGACTTTTTTGAAAAAAATATTATTTGAGGATATGACAATTTTAACAAAATATTTTAAATTACAGTGTATTAGTCAACCTGGGATTAGGTCCCCAGTTTACTTTTATCATGCATTATAGATATCAGAATTGTTGGATGGTGAATGTTGGTTCTATATGTGGAACAATTCTTCAACAACAGAAAAAAAAACAGGCAAAGACAGTTTGTGATTAAGATTTTTTTTAATATATAGCTGTCTCGAGTGTACTATAGTTTTAGTCCTGATTTTTTGTTTTTACTCTCTAATATGAAAGAATGGGATTATTTGTGCAGGATCAAAACTGTTAATGAATTGGTTTATTCCAGCTGCAATAGGGAGAAAGCCGTCTATTAATAACTCATAGTACATCTCAGGGGTCTCCACACAGCCTCTACTGTTTTTGCAATGAAAAACTTTTTTATTTTTTGAAAACCAATAATTTAAATTTGGCATCCAGTACTCATTTATTCATTTATTATGCATCTACCATATTGTGCTATTCCATAGCGTTTAAGAGGCTAGATTTCTTTTGGACAGAAGTAGATTCCCATTCCGTTGCTAGTAATAGCAATTTACTAACTCTGTGATCATGGGAAGGCTATTTAAACTTCCTAAGATTTTGTTCTCTTATTTGTAAAATGGGGAAAATAACACCCACATCATTCAGATATAATGAGGATCAGATGCAATAATGTATAAAGCCCTGCACAAATTCTGGCATATGGAAAATGGTAATGGTGAAGGATATAGCTCATGGAATACTATGGCCTATATACAAATATTAGCATTACTACCGTGTAGTTATGCAACATGTGGAAGTCACTTACCTTCCCTGTGTCTCAGTCTCTCCATCAATAAAATGGGGATAGTACTACCCTATTAGTTGCTTTGAGAAGCAAATGAGTCAAAATATACAAAACATTAGAATAGGGTTTGGCATATAGTAACAATAAATGTTTACTATTTTTCAATAAAATATATTCAATATTCAATAATCAGAAATTCACATCACCATAATAACATTAGAATTATTGCTCACTGCAGTTTTTATGTGCTAGCACTATTCTAGGTACTGAAGATGTAAAGTAAAAGATACTCCTTAATTAGAAAATACTCACAATATAATGAACTTTGTGTCTTTTCACATGACTATCCTATTACTTCACAAATTTACATAGGAGCACAAAGTTGTCTTCTTATGATGTAGCTAAATTTACCCAAAAGAAGAATTACCCACAGCTCTTTGGTGAAGCAATGAGTTTTCCACCTCACTCTAAGAATGACATAAAACTGCAAAAAGGAAAAGGACCAACGGGAGCCAGGGTGAAATGTAGGAGAACCTTTTCCCATCCCGCATGGAGAACTGCCATTCCCTCCCTGACAAAGAGAAAAAGAGAATCGAGTGAAACAAGCAGTTTCTCAATATCATTCTTCAGGATTTTTCCAGTGTAATCACAAATGTTTCATATGATGCCAAACATACACCAAACAAACGATGTCTGAAATTCTAGTCGGCCCATGTCAGAAGCTAGAAACTCAGGGTTGGGGCCACTGATGTGCTGTAAGCAAAGAACAGGGAGAAAAATGGCCTAATAAATTGGAGAAGAGAATCAGGATCCAAAAGGACTTCAAAAGGTGGACAGACTGAGCCAAATCTAACAAGATCAATTAAAATAATATGACTGGGGAAAAAAGGTTAAACAGAAATAAAGAATTAGGAGGATATAGATTGATAAGTAAAGAGACTTTCTAGATTTAGGAAGCCGGATACGAGTCAGCAATGTGCTTTGGCTGCCTGAAAAACAGCAATAGTGACAACAACAATAGCATAAAAAGAAGTCAATGAGGTCTACACTACAAAGTCAGAGTTCTGGAACCTAAATGCAAGTAATAAAACTGGGCTCAGACGTCACCTAGTCGGTTACAAATACTGCACTTAATGGGGGTCACTGACAGACAGCAGAGCACTCCTTCATTCATTCAACTGATATTTAGGGAGCACCCTCTGTATGACGGGACCTTCTCCAGGCATTGGGGATTCAGAGGAGAACAAGACAGACAAAATCACTGTGGTCTCTATTCTCTATGACGCTCACATGGGGAGATGGGGTGCAGATATAAAATTAAATAATATCAATCATTTTATAGATCACTAGGTACTATGAAGAAAAGAAAGGATTGACAGGGAATGACTAGAATGAGGGAGAAACAGAGCTAAAGACCAGGCGGGTGATAAGATCAAAAAACTCTTGAGGAGTTGACCTTTAATGGGGATGAGCCATTTGAAGATGAAGGAAAAAAGCATTTCAGGCAGTAGTGACAAACATAAAAACCCTTAGATAGGAACAAGGTGGAGAGGCTGAAGGAACATAGAGGAGGCTATTGTGGTCTAAAAGGTAGGGGTGGAAGGAGAGGGTGGGATACACCTGGTAGAGAGAGGGAAGCAAGGTCAGATCAGGTAGCCACTTCTAAGCCATGAAAATGAGTTGGTTTTATTCATTGTATAAACTGCAGTTATTTAAAAACTTAAAGCAAAGGTGTGGAATGATTCAATTTATACTTTTAAAAGATTTTTAATTGCCATATGGATAACAAATGGAGGATAGGGGAGCAAGTAAGGCTGGAGATAATAAAGGCAGTTAAGAAATTTTGGGAGTGGGTGCAAGTGAGCAGACTGTGGGTGATGGTGGTGTAACAAGGTTGTAGAGTTTATGCAGAGAACTGTGCTCTTATTATGGGACCGTGTAAGTGAACATGCCACAGGAGGAATGGCTGAAGTAAGAGACCCTTATTAGGTGGCAAAGAAGAAGACTAATGAACACTGATGACAGCTGTCTCCAAATCCTTACATAGCTCAGTTCCATAGTGAGAAAGCTCAGTGCCATGCCATCATGAAGGGTAGACAAGCTTTATGTCAACAATATGAAAGACTCCATCCCTCATGGATTGGAACCCTGCTCTATTACAGACTACTTAACATTGAGGATACAATACCTGTTTAAAAGGGTGCTGTGAGGATTAAATAAATTAATGTAAAAACAAAAAACACCTAGTAAGGGCCTAATTCATGATAAGTGCAGAGTAAATAACAGATTATAACTACTATTATTAGGATTATGACTTTATTAGATGGAAGCTATTCTTAGGTAGCTACATTTAACCATTTTTGTTTTGGAAAACTTTTTGAAACTTTGATGAAATATATGTCTTTTCTCCAGAAAAATGCACAAAGTATATATAGTACATTCACACATATACACACAAGATTTTACATACAACTTTTAGCACTTAACAGAATCCTTTGAGAGCCCATCCATGAATCCCTTAGGTTGGGTGAGAATAGATCTCAAGAAGTTCTGTTCTAAGAGAAGGGAGTTAAGAAGCCTAAAAGTTGGTTTAAATATAAGCTTGCTGACTAGCAAAAAACCATTTCCCCACAATGTTTTGCACTAGGGATGGTTAGACCTTTAGACAAAGACTTGGCAGAGATATTGAAAAGGGACCACAAGTTTTGACCATGGTGTTTCAATTGAAGTGTTTGTGTTTGTGTATGTGTGTATGTGTGTGTATGTGTGTGTGTGTGTGTTGGTTGCTTTCGTCAAAGGGAATCTTACAGAAGTCTAATAAATTGCTTAGATAGGAGAGTTGCTCTCATCACAGTGGAAATAGGCACTCTCCATACCCCACTGGTTGGCCTGAGCCACCATCAAAACCTTTGGTTCCTCAGGGTACAATATGAAAACCACTGAATCTGGTGACTTCTAAGGGCCCTGCTAGATTGTTTGTTAATCTGGAACAACACTAAATTGAGGTTATCTCAAATGACTTTGTCTTAATTGACAATCACATATATACATGGGGTACAACGTGATGCACAAATACTATATGATGTCACATCTATGTGGAATATAAAATAGTTAAACTCATAGGAGTAAAGAGTAGAATGGTTGTTACCAGGCACTGAGGTGGAGGGTGGAGAGATATTGGTCAAAGGGTACAAAGTTTCAGTTGATGAAGAGGAAGTTGTGGAGACCTACTGCACAGCAGAGTGACCAGAGTTAATAATGTGTTGTATACTTGAAAACTGCTGAGTAGATTTTAAATGTACTCACTACAAAGAAAAAAAAAAAGACTTTATCTTTGACTCAAAATTCCTATACATCCAATCATGGGAGCATGAAATACTTCAAAATCTCACGGGAAAAAATGTATACAGTAAAATATAAAACTTGGAGTTTGACTCAAGATGCCTCCCCCACCCCTGGCCCCAGCCCTCTTCCCAATCCATCTCCAACATACCTCTTCATGGACTTGGGGGAGAGTTCCTTTTCTACTTCCTTCACGGGCATGCTGTAGGAGTCCACGTTGTACTCACTGTCATCATCATACTCATGGTCTAGCAGTGTTCTTGCCCATGTTCCCATGTCATAAGGGGGCAGCATTCCTCCAAACTCAGAGGGCAGAATCTCGGGATGTATTAGTTGGTGTAGACTGTTGAGGTTGTTACCATGCAAAAATATCTATAAATGCAAGAAGAGTGGAGGGAAGAAAACACACAGAGGAAACTAAATACCATCCAAATGCTGGGAGGAGGAAATGAGCATAAGAAGAGCAAACACAAGAGTTGTCCAAGTCTGTTAAGATTTTTCAGATCCTCATCCATTCTGTGAAACAGTTAGGGCTGGTACTATTCTCCTAATATTTCCTATCAAAATCCTGAGGTTCAGAGATTTTAAGTAGTTTCTGAAAGGTCAGATAATCATTGGGTTAAAGAGCTGGAACCAAAAATTTGGTTTCCTGCTTCATAGTCAGGGGCATGAGTAGAATAAGATGTGCGTGCTGATCTGAACACATCCTGGTGTTAGTTGTGCAAACTTGATGATGTGCATAATGAATGCTGTGAAAACAGACCCTTCTCATAAGGGACACATCAATTATCAATTATAGAGCCTATCCAAGATATTATGCCCAAAAGCTGTCACTAGCATGGCTTTCTTCTTATCGTCAATAAAAATAAGAATACTGCAACCACTAAATTACCAGTTTATAATGCACAGTGGGCGATGTAAATAATAGAAGTAGATTAGCATCATCATAATGAAAGAAAGAGTGAGGTTCCTGTCCCAGGGGACATTATGTTCTGTACTGTTGCCAGCACCTTCTCTACTAAAGATTTCCATACTTATTGTCCAAATAGAAAATGAAGTCATAGATTGAAAATGTAAAGCTGTATGTATACATTAATTATTGGTATGATTGTCTACATGGAGCTGTTATTGAAAAATTGAGAAATATTCAAGCCACATACTCAAGATTTGTTTCTCCATAAATTACTACCTTTCCTCCTCTTCTTTCATTTCTCAAAACTGCAGCTCAGCCTTCTCTGATACAGCATTGTTGTCATCTCATATAAATTTATGTAATGTTTATTTAAAAATTATGTGTATAGCACACAGCTCGATATAGTAAGCATTCTCGCTCCCTTATTTGTTAAGTGAGGCTGTTAGGGAAGATCTTTAGGATTCCTTACAATTCTGTAAAATGTTATGATTAGATTGCTCTGAGTG
>NW_012144968.1:1195095-1211245 GCF_000956105.1 Propithecus coquereli
CAGTCACCAATTAACAAGCATTTTCAACAAATTATGGAAGAGTAAAAGCAGATAACAGCAGGTCACTGGCCAAATGGCTGCCAGTAATACATAATACACAGTATAACAGGTTAATTTCAAACTTTACACATTCCCACTCCTGTCTGAGAGCACAACAGCCAGTATTTATGTCCAGGAAAACACACATGCTCCCAAATTATTCTCATAAGAAATGAAAAAAAAAAAATTCCCTGAGAGTGTTAAGTTCTGGTACCTGAAACCCTTATTTTTCTAGGTATATAACCTTTATTTTATCATATGTGTTTCTTTATGTAAGAAATCTTCTCCTTCAAGTCATGCAAGAGTTATGGTAATAAATTCTTAGAGCAGCAAATGTAATCCTAGCACACTACTTCCTCTCTCTTCTCTAACACTCTGTTACTTCCTCCCTCAACATCCCTTCTAGCTTTGGCCCTGCTTCCACTTTCACGGAGAAAATGGGACAACGAGATGACATCAACCCACCCACGAACATCTGTGTCCATGTGTTTTGCCTTCACTGTTAGTACAATGGAATGATAAACCCTACAAAGGCCAGCCTCTCCACCTGCACACAGAATTCATCCTCTCTCCCCTACTCAGTGATATTTCTCAACAATTCTCTTTTGTCTCTCTCACATCATCAAATTTCCTCTCCCTGCTGGATCTTTCCCATCATAGAAAAAACATGCTGACTCCACTACCCCCGTGCAGGTACGTAAAACCTTTCTTGGCCCTAATTCCACCTCCAGTTGTTACCCTATTTCTCTCCTCTCCTTTACAGCAAAACTCAACAAAGCAGCTGTCTATATATTCTTGTCCAAACACTCTCTACTCATTTTTCCTAAATCTAATCCAAACAGGTTTTGTCTCCCACCACTGCATGAAAAAGCTCTTGTCAAGATCTTTCTCATTGCTAAATTCACTGTCCAAATCTCAGTCCTTATTTATCTTGAACTCTCAGTAGCACTGGCTATAGATTACTCTTCTCATTGAAACACTTATTTCCAGTACCTTTTGCTTTTTGCCTTCCTTCCTAGATAATTCTTTATAGTCTATCTTTTTGATCACCCCAACATCTTAACATGAGGGACCTCCAGGTCTCAGTTCTTGGATCTATTCTCTTCTTTAACTATACTCACTCTTCGGTGATTTCATTCATTTCATTGAATTCAGTCAGTAGCTTTAAAATATTGTCCATATACTGAAAATGTATGTCTTGAATCCACACCTCTCCCTTAAACTCTCTATTTGTATTTTCACTCTCTACTTGACTTTGCCACTTAAATGTTCAATGGGCACCTCAAATTCAACATGTCTAAAATTGAGCTCACAATCTTTCCCCTAAATCCGCTTCTCCCTATTCCCAGCATCAGTTAATAGTATGACTATCTTTCCAGTCTCTCAAACTAAAACTTTCCATTAATCCTTTAGTCTTCTCATCATCTAAGTTCTCAGTAAATCCTTTTGGCACTGTCTTCAAAATGGCATCCTAAGTCTAATCATTCTGACCAGCTCCACCCCTACGACCTTAACATAAGCTTCTGTCCTTTAAACTCTATTACTGCACTAACCTTCTAGAGTAACTGCTCTTTACTTCCTCTCTTCTACCTATACTTGATTCTCAACATCGCAGCCAAAATGACAATGTCAAAATATGTCAGATCATATCATTCTGCTCACAATTCCCCATCAAATTCTTTTTTCTCTTAGAGTAAACCATGTAAGGCCCTATACGAACTACTTCTCTGAACACATCTCCTACTACTCTCTCCCTGCTGAAACACACTATGTGTACACTTGTCTTAGGACATATATAATGGATTTTTCTTCTGCCTGGAGATTTCTGTCTTTCAGATGTCCCCACAGTTTGTTGACCCCCACATCCTACAAATCTTTGCTTGAAAGTCCCCTGATCAGGAAGGCCTCGCCTGCTGAGCCTTATGTAACATTGCAACCTTGCCCAACCTGGAAAGCCCTATCCACTTTCTCTGTATCATGTTTCTCTATAGCACCTCCCACCTTCTAATATATTACCTAGTTATTTTAAGTTATGCATATATTGCCATGATGATTCATAAAATATAATACCATTGTTTCTCCAAGGCCAAGATTTGTTGAAAAAAATATTATATGAAGATGCTCTTTTAGAACTCTTAGATATGAATTGCACCTCTGGGCTGGGCAATAAAGATGAATTGCAATTGTCCAACTGTTAGCTTTTGCTTTTAGATTTTTCTTTGTTTTGACTTAGTTCTGTGTGTGATAACATCATTTATTGATGTTTTACTATTTTTATCTGCCTTATATTTTTTATCTGCCTCCATTTCATGCAAGAAGTCTAGTCCTTGGAGGCTCCTTTGCCTCTGAATATCTTACAATTTTAAGAATTATCCTGAATAATACTTCCATTTTTTATTTTATTTTTCTACACTGTGCCATTGAAGAGTTTATGCTAGGTTATCTGGAATGGAAAGAAAGAGGATGAAATACTTTCAAGAATGAGCAAGGAGTAGAAGAGAGTCCACCGTACTGACATATTAAGGAAGAAATTTGTGCCAGTTAGTAGGGAAACCTGCTTCCCATCAGCTCTTGGTAAGTAGTAAGACCACAACCATGGACTCACTGAAAATGTACTGGGGTAGTAGTGGCTGCTCTGGGGCTTTAGCTTTAGCAAATATGCCCATTTTTCACAGACAACTTGCGACAGGGGGAGACCTTAATTCAAGGAACTATTATCAGTATGAACAATGAGGATGTCAGAAATGGCCATGATGAATGAGAAGTTTAAGTCTGCATGAAACATTCCAGATACTGGTGCGATTTTGTGGAGAAGGACCCCCTATTATACCTAAGGTGGGTACCCCTACCAGCCCATCATGTTGGAGATTCAAAGTCAGATTCAATTTAAGAAAATCAAGAACCCAGATGTTTCTTGCACACCTGCATTTGTAGAAAAAGATCCACAACTGCTCCTTAGGTTTTCTTTTACCAGTTTTTCAGAATGTAGGCTTATAGCATCTGAGGTACAAGGTGTTTGAGTAATATTGTGATGCTGAGTCATTTGAAATATCAGTGAGGATTTGATGGCTTTGCATTGTGTATTGATTATGTAAGTAGAAATTAAGAGCATTTTAACCTATAATTATTTTCTCATATAAAAATTTCCAATTCATATAATTTTAATTAAAATAGTAAAGTTCAGATACCTCTCTTAGACCTAGGATAATGCTAGCAATGCATTTTTCTAGGCGTTGTCAAAATTGTCCAATACCATCACAAAACCCCCAGGTCCAGTGCACTCCTTGTTTTCCAGACTTGATCTTCTTTAGTCTTTTTCAACGGAGTAGAATCAGGTTCAAATCATGTCATAACAAATCACCCCTGTATACAGTACGCTTCAAGGGCTTCTCATTTCATTCTGCCTGAAAGCCCAGATCCCTGCAACGGCACAGGAGGCCCTGTGTGATCTAGGACACCATGGTCCTTCCTAGCCCATCTCCCACTCCCTCCCCCGTAGCTCATTCTGCTCCAGCTCTTCTGTCTCTTTGCGCTTGTCAAATACACTAGGCATGTTTCTACCTAAGCACCTTTGAAACCTCCTTTCCCATAAAACCACATATCCAGCTCTACTATCTACTAATCTGTGATTCAGAGCAAATCGGTTACCTTTCTGAGCCTTATTTTCCCATCTATATAATGAGAAAAATAACAATACTTACCCTAAAGCATTGTTGTGAGTATTAAATGAGTTAACATATGTAAAGTGCTGAGAACAGCATGTGGCACAGAGGGAATGCTGCAGAAGCATTCCACAGTGTAATTTGTACCAAAAGCCCCAGCGGGTTTTCTGGATCACCTGATCACCCTTTATAAAACAAAGCTTGAGAGCATTTGTGAGGCACTTCTATACACTTTCTGAATTCTAAAGTATGAATTAATTTGGCTCTTGATGGTAGAAATAATTCTTAATGTAAATTATACTTGCTTACAGAATTGTTTCTCCTAAACTACTGAAACATTTTCAACAAAGTCATTTACAGTGAACCCTATGTTCTCTAATGTGTGACACGAACACGTACTTATCATTACTGCACGTTCACACATACGGTGAGGCCTCTGCAACACAGAAATACCTGACGTGCCTTCTAGGTCATTGAGAAACATGACCTAGAATTATCTTTCATGTACATTTAGAAGTAAATGTATTTTACTGTGGACTTAGTCATTTGGAAATTGGATACAGCACAAGGAGGTAAAACAGTTTAAATGTGAAGCTGGAATACTTGGGTTCGTATATTAGCTCTAAAACTCTTCTGCTCTGTATAGATGAGTAAGTAGGTTACTTATCCATCCTAAGACTTACTTTTCTCGGCTCTGAAATAGGAGATAATGCTTACTAAATTTGCTTTTCAGAGCTGTTGTGAGAATTAAATGAAATGTGAATTAAGATGTGTTTTTACAATCTATACTTTAATAAAAATGGTAATCATGTTCAGTATTTATCATGTGCCATGTGCTATGCTAAATGGTTTACATAAATTATCTTAATCTCAGAAAAATACTTACTTCATTGTATGTACTTTGGTCATCTTCATTGTTAGGTAAAACTGAATCTTAAAGATACTTCAAGTAACTTGCAATTTAAAGAAATATTAAAACTTCTGCACATTAGCATTCTTTCCAAAATGTGTGATTGATCATGATAGTCATTATCAAATTATATTAGATATTGCAAAATTCACTATATTTGGTATAATACATATTGTGAAATAACTAAAACTCATCAGCATATATAATTATAACTTTTGTTTAGATTTTTACTTGAATTAAGTGTACCAACTGCCCTATAGCAACATGGCATAAAAGATTTTTTTGACCTTTACATTGAGGCTTTAATATGTAATGAATGTGTTAAAATGTCTTCCCCTTTTGTGAGAAAGTAGAAGAGCTGGTTTTAAAATGTTTCTTTCAGATACACTGTTCAGAATTAATCACAAGGTCGCTAAGAATTTAATAATGTCTTTCATGTTGAATATTTATATGCAAAATAGAAGTACAGTTTACTATAGCCAATATTATACATACTCTGTGCAGTATAATTCATTGAATGAAGGAGAAGAAAGGATTAAAAAACAAAGAAATACCCTTTTCCGAGTCTTCTCCTTAAGGAAAGGTCGGATCACGGTGTACAGGGCATGGATATACCACGGCTGATTAACAAAATGAATTCCTCCAAATCGTGCTGGGAAACTATCCTAGAGTAACATGGAGAAAACAAAAATCAAAACATGCTTTAATATATGAGAAGGTTTAGGGAAGGTTATATAGTATGAAAATTTGTTGTTCCACACACTCAATTGAGATTATCTGTATAGTTAAAGAGAAGAAGGAAGAAGAAAGAATCTTAGAATATTAAACATTATAAATTTCATACAGTAACTGAAGCAATGTGTAATAAAGCAAATCCTTCTCAAGAAAAAGGTTATTGTAAGAATTTCAGTATTTTTAAGAGGGTTGTATTTTAAGCCTGCAAACTGTTAATTGTCATCGAAAGCCAAGGAACAAAAATAAAGGTTATTAGAGATTTGTCAAATAAAGTATTTATGTTGAATAAATGTTTATTTAAATTATTTATATTTATTTAAAATATGTTTAAATTAGAAAATTTTATTAAATTCCAATACAGTCATCTATAATGTGAGCAATGTCAGATATCAAAACTCACTTTGTTTTCTTTTTATCTTTTTATCAACTTCGTTATAAACATTCTCCTTTCCTTATTTTAACTACAAAAAGGGAAACATGCTTAAGCAAAATAAAAACCTAGAATTGTAAGAAACCTGGAGATTTTTTTTGCTAGCTTAAATGAAAATCAAAAGACTCTGAGCTCGCCCCACAGGAGGAAAATGGAACTATCATAATGCCATTCTCCTCAAGCAAGAACTCACCTTGTGTAAGCTCTGAATCTGAAGTGATGCAGAAAGGTATTTTCTCCCTACCCTTGATTAAACAGGTGCATCCCCTAGCCCACTCCAAAATGTAAAGGAATCCTTAAGCCAAATGTATGGCAACATTTGACACTGTACTTGAGTATGTCCAGAATCTACAAAGAACTCAAGCAAATCAGCAATAAAAAAAAATCAAAAAACTCTATTAAAAAGTGGGCAAAAGGCATGAACAGAAGCTTTTCAAAAGAAGATAGACTAATGGCCTATAAACATATGAAAAAATGCTCAACATCACTCATCATCTGAGAAATGCAAATCAAAACCAGAATGAGAGATTACCTAACCCCAGTCAGAATGGCTCTTATCAAAAAGTCCCAAAACAGATTCTGGCATGGACGCCGGGAGATAGGAACACTTACTTATACACTGTTGGTGGGACTGCAAACCAGTGCAACTTCTATGGAGATTCCTCAAAGAACTAAGAGTAGACCTACCATTTCATCCAGCAATCCCACTACTGGATATTTACCCAAAGGAAAAAAAGTTACTTTATCAAAAAGACACCTGCACTAGAATGTTTGCTGCCGAACAATTGACAATGGCAAAGATGTGGAATCAACCCAAGTTCCCATAAATACATGAATGGATTAATAAAATGTGTTGTATGTATACCATGGAGTACTACTGAGCCATTAAAAAAATTAACAGCTTTTGCAACAATCTGGATGGAACTGGAGACCATTCTTCTAAGTGAAATATCTAAAGAATGGAAAAACAAATACCACATGTACTCACTATTAAATTGGAACTAACCGATCCACACTCATGTGTACAGATGGAAGTAAAACTCAACAGAAATTGTGCAGGTGAGAGGCGGGAGGAGGGGAGGGGTGAAATCATACCTAACGGGTACAATGTACACTACCTGCCTGATGGGCACACTTATAATTTTGACTCAAACAGTACAAAAGCAATCCATGTAACCAAAATACATTTGTACATCCGTAATATTCTGAAATCTTAAAATATAAATAAACTAAAATAAAAAAAGAATTCCACATAAATGGACCTGATTATTGCTACTGGTTCAAAATTCCACATTGAACTGACTACAAAGGTCTGCTTAAAAAAAAAATAAATAAACCACTAGAAGTCTCTCCAGTGGCATCATAATACTTTGCAGTCTTCTGGATTCTATTTAGAGCATGTGCAGGAACAAAAGAAAAGTAAAGGAGCTGAAATAATTGTAGGTTTTTTTTAAAATTTAAATGTTCCCTTGAATAAGAGGTCTGGTCAAAAACATTCATGGCATAACTCCATTAAAATATTTTGTTTTCATTTGGAACACTTATGAGCTTTACTAAATTAACTTAGTATTTTTGCACATTGATTTGCGGAGCTGCTGAACAGTATTTTGCAAAGTACTTTTTGTCTCTGAGAATAGATCACTATACTGTAAGAGTACTTGAAAAAATAAATTAGTATAGCTGAAGGTAGAACTTTTCACCCTTTATGCCAGTGTCTTATTTCTTTTATAAACATGTAGTTTTCATTCATCAAGAGTTTATTACAATAATAAAAATGAATCAGACAGAAATGCATAGAACGTTTTTACATCATAAAATGTTTATACTTGAAGATAAATAATGTACATATAAGCAAAGAGAATACTAAGACAAACACCCAGGTATTTTATTATTATTATTATTATTATTTTTCCACCTGAATATGGGAGGACAGAGAGTTTGCTTAAGGATTTCCTGTCCAGCAGGAATTTTCCTAGCACAACCTTCCTTAAGGGTGTAGAGCCTGGAGGAGCGCAGGGTCTCACTTCCACACCCCCACTCGTCCTCAATGTGTGCAAGCCTAGTGTTGCTCCTGAGCACCCCACACCCCAAGCAACCAATATTCTCTAAAGTTTTAGATTCATGCAATTAACACTTGCCTCCAGAGCCGCCCAGCCTTCACTCACCCTCCTGTCTTTTTTTTCCCTATAGATTTCTGTGTGTGCTTGACTCAGAGAGACTTGTCTCATGTTCCTGAGAGTTCAGCAATGCACCTGGAAATATTTTTGTTGTGAGGGAGCCAACATCTTGGTACTTCATAGTAGGAAAATCTTTAAGAATTTTTAACCTGTTGTACTGCCTAAAGCAGAACTATTTAATATGCTTTTAAAATATATTCCTGAATGAGCTTTTGATCTTTAGAACAAAACTGAATGAACACCAACCATCAAAGCTATTAAGCAGAAAGTGTTAGTCCAAGTGATTGATTCTTAAACCTTGAGAATCATAGGAAGCCACGTTTGTTCTCTCCTGAAAAACTGAATATACACACACATACACACAACTTGTACACAATGCCATGGGCTTTCTTGGACACATCTTTAAATATGCAATGGCTTGATCGGTACCAAATCATAGTTGAGGCATAGTGAAAGAGCAGGGAAAGCCTTGACTTTGCAACCAATAGACCTAGCTTAAAATTCTGACTTAATGCCATATCTCAAGAATCAAAGTCCAAAACAAGGACAGAATCCTTGATTAATTTTTTTTCCTTACCGTGATCTTCTTCATTTTCAATTATGTCCCAAGTCTTGCAATATTTACCCCCCGTCTCTGTGGAGTTTCATATTCACTCTCTACATGATGCCAATGTGATCCCAGTAAAATCCAAAACCCACTATCTCTACCGCATGTCACCTCCCTGCATCTCCTTTATGTCTGTGGTTGCCACAACGTCTTTCAGCTTGTTGACTTTGTTCTCTCCCATATGCCTGCCATAGCCTTCCCTCCCTTTTTGTAAGATCTACTCTTTTGTTGTTGTTGTTGTTGAGACAAAGTCTCCACTCTTTTTCCTGGGCTAGAGTGCAGTGACGTTATCATAGCTCACTGCAACCTCAAACTCCTGGGCTCAAGTGATCCTCCTGCCTCAGCCTCCCGAGTAGCTGGGACTATATGTGCATGCCACCACACTCAACTAATTTTTTCTATTTTTAGTGGAGAGGAGGTCTCGCTCTTGCTCAGGTTGGTCTCGAACTCCTGAGCTCAAGCAATCCTACCACCCTGGCCTCCCAGAGTGCTAGGATTACCGGTGTGAGCCACCACACCCAGCCCAATCTATTTTTACTAATCCCTTAAGACTTATATCTAGGAACATCATCTCCAGGAAGCTTCTTGTGAGCCCTTCTCTCACTTCTCCTTACCCACAGAAGCCCATTCTGTGCCTTCACCAGCACAGCACTAGAGTCTGTCACTGCACTTTGTCACATCACCCTGAATTTGTCTTTCATTTGTCTGCCTCTACTGCTAAACAGTGAGCTCTATGAGTGCAGAAGTTGTGTGTTCTATATGGTCTAGTGGAGCCTGGCCTGGAATCCTTTTCCACTCATGTCATACCCCACTCTACAGGGCAGAGGATGGAAGGTTAAGCATATGATAGTTCTGCCAATGTGATACACCTGGGCAAGATTTCAAGGCCCAACAGGAGAGATTGTTTTCAGCAGTCAGTCTCCGGACTCTACCTTCCTCTTTCTAGGTTTCACTTGGGAGGTGAGTGGCCTCTGGGATAGCAGCAGCAAAGATGGACGTAATAGTTTCTTGGCCACTGAATCACATCCACAGCGGTCTGACCAAGGGTTCAGCAACAGTCCCCTCCCAAATTCCACTGCTCCAGCTCTTCCGATGAGGCTATAAACACTAACTGCCTGTACTAAAGCCATTTGTTCTTAAATCATCCAGAGAGATTTCTCTTTTGTGTACTGAACTGAGCCAGACTGTACCTGATTCACCTTTATATTCCTAGCATTTCAAAAACATACGTGTGTTTGTCCCAGAGCAGAGCTAGATGAATGTTTATTGAATAGACTCTGATATTTATAATTTAAGAGAACTATTTATCTTCTTTGAGCCACAATTTCTTAATCTGTAAAATGGAAACAACATTTAATGGGACTGCTGATACCTAACAATATCCATTAATTATTGAGCACACATTCTAGATACAGGGCTATTATGTTAACCACAAGCCACCCCACTTTACAAGCGTGGAAATGACCATCAAGGTAATTTTATAGTGTGGTTTAACTGGTAATCATTTGGCCCTAAATAGCACTACAAAGTAACTATCAAAATGACAACATACAATATGCCAATCGTTGACACTGTTGGCCACACCAGTCTTCACTGGAGACAATAAAATAGAAAGTTCCTGGCAATCAGTGAGAGTACAGCCAAGACGGGATGAAGAGAGGTAATAGAATTCCTACCTTCCAAAAGCTTTTGCCAATTCACTTGCTCACATTCTTTTTTTCCCCTTGAGCCAAACCGTTTGTGCTCAATGCACAGATTGCCTTGCCTGAATGCTTCAGTTAATGGAAAGTTGGCCCACCAAGGTTCTAGTGGAATTCAGCATTTCTACAAGCTTCTGTTGACATTATACACAAATAAATATCTTTCTTGGGAGAAAATGGATTTGGAAGTACCTTCTCTGCAATGCCTGGGCTTCCTTAAGGGTAGACATCTATGGAAAACAATTGTAAAATGAGATACAATCAGAATAAATCTACTTTTTCCTCATTGGCACTATAGACACTGTATATGGGGTAAATATATTTATAGGTATCATATATATGTACATATCAGCAAATTATTCATGTATTTCTAGCAAAAATATGTTTGCCTCAAATATGTAACTATTCAAGAAGAAAAACTGGATAAATCAACTATCAGGTATAATACCTAGCTATTCAAGAAGAAAAATTGGAGAAATTAGCTATTGGGTACAATGAATACTATTTGGGTGACGGGTACACTAAAAGCCTTGACTTCACCACTATACAATTCATCCATGTAACAAAAAACACTTGTACTCCTAAATCTATTGAAATAAAAATAATTTTAAATAAATTTTGATGAAACATAAAAGTTGTGTTTTAAGATAAATACTATGACAAGTAATATAGTCAGATTTGCAAACAAAATAAATCAATAGAATTTCTGGTACAATCAGGACACAGTTTAGAGCCACAAATGAGAGCAAAAAGAATTTTTCTATGAGAAAGAAATCCACAACTTTGGTCTTGTTTCACAATAACATGTCGAGGGCTGCTAAACCAATCACTTGTGTTAAGAAGTGTCCTCAGTATGAACACAGGCAGAAATTGTATGTGTACCTCACTATTCGGAATTAAATCTGTCAGGCTTTTTTTTTTTTTTAATGTTTTGTTTTCCTTTTCTCTCTTTCTTGTACTTTTTGAAACATTTAGTTTCAACTATTATATGCACCATAGCAAAGTGAGTATAGTGATAAGTTGTAGCACCCAGCAACTGGAAATTAAACCTGTCATCCCTTACCTCTACTCATAAAGTCACACTAGGACCCAAAACATTGAATTATTCTTATGTGATGCTTTTAGTATAACTATAACACATGCTTCTTATAGAAATTTTGAATACAATAAAGTATATTTTAAAAAAGAAGTCACTCATAAGCTTAGCAACCAGAGATAAAAGGGATTCTTTAAGCATTTTGGTGTATTCTTCCAATTTTTTTACTTAAGTTTTATATAGGTAACAAGAAACTCTATGCAGCAGTCTGGAATTATGATAATATTTATAATGGCTCACAGGTATATATCATATATAATATTACTCTTTCTCAAAGCGTGCTTTGATATAGAAAGTAAAGGTAATTATTGTAGCAGCTGGTATTACTGGTTCCTTCAGGAGTGTCACTATTGGCCACCTTCAGATATGTTTAAATTTACTAAATTTGCCCTGCCTTGACATGCCAACCACACTGCGTTTCCCTAAATATGTCTTTTGGGAGTACCTTTTCTAGATGCTATAATGGTATTTATATACCTCATACCCATCTTTTAGAATGTTGTATTAGCTATTTGTATGCATGTCCTACTCATCTTCTAGAAGATTCAGATTCCTGAAGGAAGTCATGCTTTTCCTAGTTCCAAATCACTGCTTCCATTCCCCACCGCTAGCATCATTTGCAGGATCTCTAACTGAACATAATGGCACTATAGTTGTAATCCCACATATTTAGTCTCATCATTAGTGGACAGACAGATCCATACAAGTCATTCACTTGCTTTTATGAAGAAAGCAAAGATTTTTACCAAAACATTCCAACTACTGTCTTCTGCCAAATTGAGAAAAGACAGCCAGAAAACTATTTAATTATCAGCTAATTGGAATGTCTTTTTTTGTGCCTCTCTTATAATTGGTAATGAGCCATACTTAAATGATTGCAAATAACAGGTTGCAAACAAAGAATTTTGACCCTCACACAGACATAAGAGTTTAAATTAGAATTATGAACATGCAGGAGGCTGCTTCACCTCCATCCTCTTAACTTCTAACTCCTCATTAAAATCTCATGCTATCCAGGTAGACATACAATAAAGGAATTGATTAAAAGCAAAGAATTATGCAGAAGAAAATTTCACCAAAAAAGAAAGTAATCTGATATGTAGCGAAACAATAATGAATATTTTTTACATCCAGGTTATCTAACACTTAGAAATTTGCTAACAGAGAAAAGAGAAAAAATTAATCAAATGGCTAAAGAAAAGAATAGCTAATTCTGTTACAGGAAGCAAGTCAGTATATACACAATATATAATACTGTGTTTCTAAATAAGCACTTAGCAAGGCTTTCTATTTGATGAACAATCTCTAAAACAAAACGCATGCAAATCACATGTTTAAATTTTCATAATTCTTCAGAAAACAGTGTCTTAATTTTAATAAAGCAACATGGATTTATCATGATAAATCATTTAAAAGAGCAATTTAAAAATACAGTTATATCCTATTAATGTGTGGCTTGGTAGGTAAAATTCTTACTTGAATTTTCAAGTTTTGAAACACGAAAATATTTTGAAACGAGTTTGCCCTACTAAATGTTAAAATACTAAATCTAAATACACACTAAAATGTACATAACTTTTTAGATTAGGTTTTTAAATTTGAAAACTGCTGTTCTAGATTCCCACTTACATAATGTTACAGTATCTGTTTCAAGACACTTGCCCAAACATCAGCTATTTTTTAAATTGTCTATCATGTATACAAGTGTGTCAACAAGTATTTCTCTTAAGAATAGACAACATAATGTGTCCTACCACAAGGCATACATATTATATCTGACATTTCTATTAAAATAAAATGAGTCCGCCATCCTATATGCACTAATATTTGGCTAAAGAAAACTTCACGATACTGCAATGCCTGGGAAATCCCTCTTTTGCCTTGTTCTGTCCCTCTCTTTTAGGGAATTTAGTTCCCATTTTAGAGACGTGCTAGCTTTGTTCTTTTTCTGTTCTGTCTGAGGGTGTCCTCTTATTGGTTTGTTTGTTGTTGTTTTCATTAGAAATGGTGTCCAAATGCAACGATGCTGCCTATTTCTGGCTACGTAGAAGGACTTAATGGAGTGACATATCTTTTCAGTGCACACTACTAGGCAGTCTGCCATAGGAGTCTGAGGTTTCAAAAAATCGTGTTCTTTCAGTTGTGAGTAGGCAGGCGTTGTAGGGGGAGCGAGTCTCTCACACCAACATTTTGAAGGCAAAGAGATTTGACTGCATTGCTTTGGTGATTCTACAAGCAGTATTTATAGTTCGAACAGGGAAAGTTTCCAACTCCACTCAAGAGGACTAGGAGGAATCTTCTTAGGCCGCTCAGAACACAGGAGTGGTCAGGGCTGCCCCAGTTTATGAAGCCACAGGCCCAGAGAAAGACACAGAGCTACCCCTTCCTCATCTGTGAGGGCACACGATTGCCATCTGCCCGCAGAAAAATAAGAGTTTTGTGATGTTATTATCATGGTTGTAATCTTAATATAGACTATCATTTCTCAATTTTTAGTTTTATTTTTAAAATCCAAAAGAAAAATGTTAGTATAGTTGATTTGTCTAAATCTATAAGGAATAACTGCATTTCCTCTTTCACCACTAAATTATCACTTTAAATAACAGTTATATATTGATTCCATAGGGGAAAAAAATACAATGTTATGTCTTTCTTTTCATTTCCACATGTACTGAAATAATCTATAACTCCCTTGGTTTCTAGGTTCCAGTGATAAATCCACTTAACTATTAAGTAATATGTCTCTGTCAGTAAAGGTACCCCTGTCCCTCCCTCCCAGTCACATACACAGTATTTCCAAATAGACCAGAGGGATCGATGTGCAGAGAAAGCCTACTAGAGTACATTGTGATTATACGCTCAGGGCCTCTGAAATTTGTGGGCTAGAACTCATTAGGCTATCTCAAAATATCAGGTATATGTCAATTCTTTTTTTCCATAAGATTGTATTTATTTTTTTTTCACATTTTCAAAACAATTGATATCATATTTATTATGTTTTATTTATTTATTTTTTTAATTCAGGATATTATGGGGGTACAAACAAATCACGTGTAGTTGTTTTTCTCTGTCCACAGTTAATCACTTGGTGCTGCCTAACTATGCTTCAAATACACCCCCCGTCAAACACAACACCCCCCACACACAACCTACCGCAGGACTCTGGGACACAATGTTGATGTATTAGTATGGATAGACCCCTATCCCTGAATAAAACTCTCAGTTTTGGTGATTGTTTTATTGGTGACTTGGTGCCATCAACCATGCATATAGAAGGGAATATCTAAGTCTGAAGTACAGTAAAATACAGACAAATTAAAGTGGAATATTATATGAAATATTCTCCATTGAAAGAGCTCTACCTAGATGAAAAACTATTTCCCAAAGTAAAACCAACATTGAAAACTAATTTGCAATGTTTAGTCATCATAACTGCATGGACAAGAAGATCTCTTTTTTGTGAACGAAACAGATATGGTCTTCTCACCAGTTACTTTTTCTGTCAGAGAAGGCTGATAACAGATTGAAGCAAGTCACAGCCACGCAGCCTCAACATGAAGATACAAGACTTATTTAAGTCAGCCACTGCTGGTGTGTGCCTGATACAACCGGGGAGTGAGACAGCCTGGAGAACGTGACACAAAGCCATTCTCACCCAGCCTCGCAACCCATGAGGCATTGATCACAATCAAGTGTAACAGCAGGAGAGAACGCAAAGTAAAAACTACTGCCTTAAAAATGTGCTATCATCATGTTCCTAAGTCAGGCTCTTTTATTAAAACTGAATGCACAGCAAGGAAAACAAATAATTGTGACACTTGTAAACAAGAGAGAATGTGTAGTAATTTTCTACGACCTGTTTTAAGGCTTGTAGCACCAATACATCAGCTGACAGCAGGAAGGCCTTACTATTACTCCAGCCAGTATATCAATAATAGATTGGGTCTCCTGCTTCACTTTTAAACGACTTTAGATAACACAAATTTAGAAGTGCTGACATTCTCAAAGTCAAATTTGCCAAAGGGGAGTTAAGCAGCAAAACTTCAGCTAGCAGAATTGAAAAGAAAAAAATTATAATAATAATCAGGCAAAAATCCTTTAATGGATATTTCATAACATTCCTGCCTGTATCAGACGTGTGAAACTAGGCAAGACTGATTTTAATGATGAAACAATGCTACAAGGGTTTGGAAAGACAAACTGTCATGTTCTGTGGAGGGAACATAAATTGGTAAAAAACATTCCTGAAAGAAACTTCAAAACATCCTTGTTATGTCCCCTAATGTTGTTTCTAGACATCAATTATAAGAAAATTGTCATTAATTTGGGAAAAATTTTATGTGCAAGATTGTTTGCTTCATTTTTACATTTTGTAACTAGGCAAATACTGAAATCAATTTAAATTTAGTTCAACAAAAGAGTGAATAAATGAATAATGTATTTATAATATATAATACTAAAAAGCCATTAAAATGGCATTTTCAAAGAATTCCTAATGATAAAAAGTAATCAAAATATAATATTAGGTTAATAAATCAGAAAAAAAGTATTTTAAAAAGGAATGTGAGAGAAAGGACTTGGAAGATACATTAAAATATTAACCTAGTTAACTCTGTGGCATAATAGATGACTTTTATTCTTTGTACATTTTATATTTTGCAAATGTTCTGCAATGACCATGTACTATACACATGCACACATTAACCTAGTTAACTCTGTGGCATAATAGATGACTTTTATTCTTTGTACATTTTATATTTTGCAAATGTTCTGAAATGACCATGTACTATACAC
>NW_012144968.1:1214615-1216282 GCF_000956105.1 Propithecus coquereli
GAGGGGACGGGTATTTGTATACCCAAGGAGTGCAATGCGCACCACCCGAAGGATGGACATATTTGAAACTCGGACTTGGGGAGGGGGACCAAGTTACGTATGTAACCTAAACATCTGTACCCCCATAATATGTTGAAATAAAAGAAAAAAAAAAAACAACCCTTTCTGAAATCCAGAAACAGTTAATAAATGTACCTCTAAACACACACACAAAAAAGAACTTCTAGTTCAATGCTTCAAAGATTTTACTGTGCTCTTTTTGCATTTATTACAAAATCTTATAGATACTTATCAATTTTGGTTAATTTGAGAAGATTCTAATTAAACCACCAGGAAATGCATATGGCCCGAGTAGGATTCTTCCTCCTTTTGCTTTACCCCCTGTGACTTTACTGGCAAGTAATGATCACCCACAGCTATTCCCTAGAAGTTTTCTTTCATATTGCTGCAAAGTCTTCCTACAAGCAAAGCATCTTAGGAAGTAATATTCAACAAGTTGTTGAGCCATGGCGCACTTCACTCAAGCAGAGATGTGGATGATTAGCACTTACTGTCTGCCCAAAGCATTATTGTGCATTCGGTGTCTTGATTCACTCTTGAATTTCATAACGGAATTAGAGAGTTCCTATTAGTCTTTAGTCTACCAATTTGCATGAACAAGATATGCAAGCATCCCTAGGTGTCCAAGCATTCACCTCAGAGCAACCACACACACAATGCAGTCTTTTCCTTCTATAATCTCAGTTACATAAAAAAAATTCGATAGTATCTGATGGAATGTTTCATTTTAAGGTTGAAGCATTAATTCTACAAAATTTATACACTTGAAAAAGTCACCAAAAAATTCCTTCACATGTAAAAGTTAACAATTAGGTGGATTTTACTCTGAAGAGTTTTGCTTTTATTTCTCTACTATTCTCTCTGCCGTATAGATTTAACCAAAACCAAAATAAAACAGCAACAAAATACTCTACTTCTTTTAATGATGCAAAATAAAAATGCTTTCTGAATATAATCCTATGATGTTCTTCAAGAGAGATAATAAAAGTAGTTTTTTTCTCATTCAACAAGTAATTATTGTGCCTACAATATACTATATTGACACAATGTTAGCAGCGAGATACCTACTGTGATAGTTTTACTTTTTTCACCATTCAGAATGTAGCTGAATCTGTTGACTCACTGATTTTTCTTTTATTTTGAAATAATTATAGATTCACAGGAAGTTGCAAAATTTGAGCTGTGTGGTCTCATGCACTTCTCACTTAGCTTCCCCTAATGGGATACTTTACTAGAATAACTACCAAAACCAGGAAATTGACATTGATACAATCTGCAGAGCCTATTCACATACCACCAATTTTGCAAGCACTCATTTGTGTCTGCGTATGTAGTTCTATGCAATTTTATCAACCGTGGAGCTCTACATAACCACTACCACATTCAAGACACATATTGAATGTGTCTTGACATTTCACATTGGTGAAATATTCTATCACCACAGGGCTCCCTCATGCTAACCTTTCAGCAGAGGCACATACAACGTATCTGACCCCAATTCCTGACCCCTAGTAACCACTAATCTGTTCTCTATCTCTATACTTTAGTTATTTTGGGAATTTTATGTATGTAGATGATACAGTATGTTCCCTTTTCAGACTGGCTTT
>NW_012144968.1:1216332-1218456 GCF_000956105.1 Propithecus coquereli
TCCTGCCTGTATCAGACGTGTGAAACTAGGCAAGACTGATTTTAATGATGAAACAATGCTACAAGGGTTTGGAAAGACAAACTGTCATGTTCTGTGGAGGGAACATAAATTGGTAAAAAACATTCCTGAAAGAAACTTCAAAACATCCTTGTTATGTCCCCTAATGTTGTTTCTAGACATCAATTATAAGAAAATTGTCATTAATTTGGGAAAAATTTTATGTGCAAGATTGTTTGCTTCATTTTTACATTTTGTAACTAGGCAAATACTGAAATCAATTTAAATTTAGTTCAACAAAAGAGTGAATAAATGAATAATGTATTTATAATATATAATACTAAAAAGCCATTAAAATGGCATTTTCAAAGAATTCCTAATGATAAAAAGTAATCAAAATATAATATTAGGTTAATAAATCAGAAAAAAAGTATTTTAAAAAGGAATGTGAGAGAAAGGACTTGGAAGATACATTAAAATATTAACCTAGTTAACTCTGTGGCATAATAGATGACTTTTATTCTTTGTACATTTTATATTTTGCAAATGTTCTGCAATGACCATGTACTATACACATGCACACATTAACCTAGTTAACTCTGTGGCATAATAGATGACTTTTATTCTTTGTACATTTTATATTTTGCAAATGTTCTGAAATGACCATGTACTATACACATGCACACATGTAAATATACTATTAAATATGTATAATAGTAAAATATCACACACTTTAAAAAAATCAACACAAAGACCACAATATATAGAACTCTAAGAATCAATTAAATTTAACAAATATTTACTGAAAATGGCTCAAAGCTGGGAAATGTAAAGGGAATGTGAATTAAGCAGTCTTTGCCTTGAAGAAGTTTATAGTCTGTTAACGAGAATAAATAACATAAAGCAAGGAAAGATAATTTCCATGATATGGTATGAGTTTTAAAGCAGAGAAAGAATGAGAGCTTGAAAAGTTGGAGGGATGAGGAAAGAACTCACAAAAGAGGTAGTATTTGGAATGGGTCTCGGGGGTGTCAATGAGAATCTGGTAGAAAGTGTCCCAGGGAGAGGGAGCAGCAGGAGCAGAGACGGGCAGAGTGGGCCACCTTTAGGATACAGTTGCCAGGACCATTCGTCTGGAGTTGAAGGTAAGTACAAGGAAGTCTTGGCAGCATGGCTGAGAAGACAATTTTGAGCCTACCTGGACAGCCAAGCTATCTTGCAGAAAGGTTTGTTGTGTCTTAGCACTGGCCATTCTTGAGAAGGTAGTGGTGTGTTGAAGGTGTGCTGCTGGAACAATTAATTTAGCAAGGGTATGTAGCTTGGTACAGAAACTTGACATTTTAATATTTACATTTTAATGCGACCAATCTAATGGGGAGACATTCAGTCACAAGTAAAGAAAAAAATAACAATAACAAGTAGAGTTTTAATTTAGTTAATATTTTTTTAATGACTAAGTAATGCGTGAGGCAGACATCCATATGCCTGGTGCCCCCACCACTGGGCAGCAGGGATGAGGTGGTGAGGGCCAGGGACCAGTCAGAGCTGGAGTAAGACTTAGGAACTGACAGAGAGAGGAGTGGAATAAGGGTCATGGATGTCTCTGGTGCACATTTCTTGGAATAAAAAATGGTGATTTTGTTTTGACCTGCCGAGTTTGTTTGATGGAGACTGGCAAAATTTCCTGCTTAACCTGAATTCAAGTAGAGGGAAAGCAAAGGTGGAGTCACAAAGCCAAAGCTGCTAGCACTGTGCAGGTAATCAGAGCCTGATTGTCAGTCAGACCAAGGTGTTCACTGTGAAAGCCAACCTAGGTACGCGTGTTAGAAATGTGAGGAAGACAGAGGCTACACAACTTGGCAAATGGTTGGATGCAGACTGGGCATAGGAGAAAATCGCTGGAAGCAGTTTGCTACATTTTAATCTGGGTTAGCTGAGAGACCCACTAATTGTGCTAGAGACTGAAATAGGAAAAGGACCATATCTGAGAGTAAATGTGATGTGTTCGATTTCAAGTGTCAGTAGACTATACACATGAAGATGTCCCCATCTTCATGGGGACAGCTGGGACAGCTCAGGCTACAGTAGAGATGAAGAAAAGCAGAAACACAGCCAAAAAACAAAACA
>NW_012144968.1:1221396-1223454 GCF_000956105.1 Propithecus coquereli
TTTTTTTTTTTTTTTTGCCTACAGACTACTTAATTACTTCCAGCAACCTTTGTTGAAAAACTATACTCTCTTCATTGAATTGCTTTTGCACTTTTTCAATTATCAGTTGGACATATTTGTGTAGGTCTATTTCTGTGTTCTCTACTTTTTCTCATTGATCTATATATCTATGCCTCCATTAAATTCTAATATTTATCTCTCTCTAATATTATTGTGATATAAATTAGAAAAAAAACAAAATCCACTTCTTTTAAGTATATACATTAAACATATTTTACAAATATTATCCTATGTTGTTTTATGAAAGATAAATAAAAGTTGGTTTTTAAGGAAACAATTCCTTCCCCAGAAAAAGTTGACAAATTAGCTTAACTTTCAATTTCATTAACCAAACATAATTAGTTTGAAATTTTTCCTTTAAAATAAAAAACAATGAATATGCCAACATGAAAAAAATAAACCAGACTCCTGAGTTAAAGATATCTATCTAAAGATTGAGAAAAATAAATAGAAAAAATACAACTAAGAAATGGTTAATTAAAAAAACTCTGACATATATAAGGAAACAATAGACAACAAAGAAATCTTTGCTGTTTTCAATTTACAGAATGCCAATAACCTCTTGGACAAACCCATCATTGCAGGATCTTAATTTTATACTGAGGAAACTGAGGCACAGAAGCTTTAAAGTTCTACATAATCAAGCTGTTGTTAGTCAAGGTAAGCATGGACTCAATCATAGTTTCAAATCTACTGCTTACTACACTTGGTTATAATTTTTTTATTCACTGTTAAGTAGGAAAGAGATCAAAATTTGAATACTAAAACAGAGCTTTTTGCTTAAGGTTGCTTTGGCTATACAGGGTGTTCTCTGGTTCCATGTGAAACATAGAATTATTTTTCTAGATCTGCATAAAATGATGTTGGTATTTTAATAGGGATTGCACTGACTCTGTAGGTCACTCTGAGTAGTATAGATAACAATATTGATTCTGCCGATCCATGAGCATGGTATGGTTTTCCATCTGTTTACATCCTCTGCAATTTCTTTTCTCAGTATTTCGTAGTTTTCCCTATATAGGTCTCTCACTTCCTTAGTTAAATATATTCCTAAATATTTTATTTTCTTTGATGCCATTGTGAAAGGTATTGCATCTTTGATTTGATCCTCAGCTTGACTGTTATTGGTGTATATGAAAGCCACTGATTTGTGTGCATTGATTTTGTATCCTGAGACTTTGCTGAATTCATTTATCAATTCCAAAAGTCTCTTAGTTGAATCTTTGGGGTTTTCTACATATAATATCATATGATCAACAAAGAGTGATAGTTTGACCTCTTCTGCCCCGATTTGGATACCCTTGATTTTCTTCTCTTGTCTGATTGTTCTGGCAAGGAAGAAAAATCAACAAGAAAAAATAAAACAACCCCATTAAAAAGTGGGCAAAGGGCATGAACAAAAACTTTCCAAAAGAAGACAGACTAATGGCCAAAAAATATATGAAAAATTTCTCAACATCTATAATCATCAGGGGAATGCAAATCAAAACCACAATGAGATATCACTTAACTCCAGTGAGATTGGCTTTTATCACAAAGTCCCAAAACAACCAATGTTGGTTTGGATATGGAGAGATAGGAACACTCATACAGTGCTGTTGGGACTGCAAATTAGTACAACCTCTATGGAAAGTAATATGGAGATACTTCAAAGATCTAAAAGTATCAATCCAGCAATCCCACTACTGGATATTTACCCAAAGGAAAAAAAGACATTCTATAATGAAGACAAATTTGCACTTGAATGTTTATAGCAACACAATTCACAATTGCAAAGAGGTAGAAACAACCCGTGTGCCCATCAATACATGAATGGATCAATAAAATGTGATATATGCATACCATGGAGTACTAGTCAGCCGTAAAATAACAACGGTGAACTAACACCTCTTGTGTTATTCTGGATGGAACTGGAGCCCATTCTTCAAAGTGAAGTATATCACAAGAATGGAAAAACAAGCACCACATGTACTCACCATTAAATTGGTACTAATTGAT
>NW_012144968.1:1229839-1231684 GCF_000956105.1 Propithecus coquereli
TCTATAATAAATACCAAAAATAATGCTGTGTGTTTTAAGTGAGTTTCCCTGGGTAACAGACTCTGAGATCCTTATAGAAGGATCATCAAAGAGTGATCTTAGGAGCAAAACTCCTAAGGAGGTAAGAGAAAGAAACTAGACAGAGGAGACATTCAACTATGATGCAGTCACAACAGAGGTCTCAGCTGATTCCACAAGAAACTCCGGAGTTGGGGTGGCCTTTCAGATTTGTCCAGAATGGAGGAAAGAGGACACATTATTTGTAGTTCTGCATTGAACTATCACTTATTCTCACTTATATTCCCTGGGGGCATAGCCTGTGGCAAAGTAGCTGCCTTTAAATGAAGGCAATTTCTAGAGAGGGACTCAGCTTAAGCTATTAGCTGCTAACACTCCTCACACCTCGGAGAGTAACTGCCTTGGCTCTACGGGAGGGATCTGGGCAGCACACTATATTATCCATTACAGTTCACTCCCTGTGCCACTCAGATCCACTTGCTTCATATAATAAGTTCATATTATTTTCTCTTGGGGGACATAAAACAGGAAAGTTAGTGAGATGAACAATAGCTCACACTGCTGCTACTGGTCTCAAAGCACTTTCTTCTTACAATAGATTTCTTCCCAGCAGAGGGAAATGAGCCCAAGATGGGTCTGTGGATCCAGTGGACCCACTGTGATTCAGATCTCAGCTAGAATTGCATTAATTCATTTCCTTGCCCTATACATGCCCACTCTAATAGAGTGGGAAGGGAGTTTAATGATGGTGCTCAGGTCCCCAGATATCAATGTCGAGTTGGTTCCTGTGTCCACCAGCCCTTATAATGGCTGGATAACCCCCCTACTTGAGTGTACAGCTACCCAAGAAAATGGCTTTGGGTACCTTTGAAAAAGAACTGATAAAATAGTTGTATATACTTGGTGTTGCAGGGTCCTTCTTCATGGGAACATATACTCTTCTTCAGTTCACAGATTTGGAGTCTGAGAACTGGCCCAGAGCAGGAAACTAAGCATGGTATTCTAACTTTACATTGGGAGAGCTGCACTCATCCTTTTGATTTCTTTTGGTTGAATATTTTAAGTAAGACCTTTATTGCCTTCCCATCTGTCTCATGGGAACACACGATTTAATAACCATATCCATAGCCTCCTGAGTACCAGAGCCTTATGGCTGCCACCCCAGTGTGCCACTTAATTCAGTAATTGTGCCCAACATATTTCTGATGTTTAAATGCCAATATTATTTCCAAATCCTATTGTCCCCATTGCTCAGGAAGGTCTTTATCTAATACATTAGCCATCTTTACCAAAGTCCTTTTGATTACTACTTCTGAAGCTTTCCAATGCCTGAGATATTGAACCCTCCAGTGTATGTATTGTCTCTCAAGAGATTGCATCCTATGTCACATCAGGTGAAACTTTTATGAATCATAGCTCTGCAACATGCCTTTAGTCCACCCAGAACCAGTGGTATGGTCCTCCCTGCCAGCCAGCTGGTGACTTAGCTGAATTGAGTGTTCTTGCCATCGAGGATGTCATCATCTAGTTGAAAGCAGTGATGAGAGGTATGTATATTAATCATGCCTATACAAATCTCTTTGCATGGTTTCAGCAGAAAATATTCATGATATTCTCAAGAGTGAAAACCACAAGTCTTGGACCCTAGGAATAAACCAATGAGTTCCATTTTTTATAAAGACCCAATACCTGTTACAATCAGATTCAACCATTAACTTACAACCTGGAAGACCAGAGACAAGGTCTATAAACATTTAAGAAAAAACTGCCTGTGGTTTTTTAGAGAGTGCATTAATTTCAGAAAATATTGGGGGTAGGGGGGCTACT
>NW_012144968.1:1231734-1237664 GCF_000956105.1 Propithecus coquereli
TATGTGCACATACGGAAGTAACATTCATCAGGTGTTGGGCAGGTGAGGGGGGGAGAAGGGGATGGGTAAATTCACACCTAATGGGTAAGGTTTGCACTGTCTCGGGGATGAACACACTTGTAGCTCTGACTCCAGTGGTGCAAAGGCAATATATATAACCAAAGTGTTTGTACCCCCATAATATTCTGAAATTGAAAAAAAGAAAAAATAAAGCAGAGCTAAGTACCATATAATATGAAGAATATACTCCACATAATTCTGCAGCAATGATGTTGCTTAACCCCCTCTACAACCAACACTCACTTGGATAATTTTCTTAGTTTAAGATATATATATATATGTACATGCATGTAATTTATAAAATATTAATTTAATGAATATTTGTTAAATTGCATTTTTTGCCATTCCCCTTATGATTGTAAGGCACCGTCCTTACCACCATGGATTTTGCCATCTAATATAAATCATATTTTTATACTCTGTTTTACCAGAAAGCCTTTGGGTGGCTTACAATGATACATAAGTATCACTGTAAGTTGGTGAGTATTTTACGATTTAAAATGATAGGCTGAACACACATACTTGTCTCCCCTACTCCCGAGACTTCATTAAAAAATGATAGGAAAGGATATTTTGTAAAGGAAATAAAACCACAAATTGTGAGAGAACTGGAGAAAAAAATCATCAGCATATACATTATTTCAAAGCATTTTTAAAATAAGAAAAGAAGGTAAAAGCCTACTGAATAAGACAGAGGCAATATAGGTGTGAAAACCAAGGGGGAAAATAGACAAATTAAATAAGAAATGGTAAATTTAAATCAAGAGTTAAGTGAAAAACGATCCAGGATGTTAGCCCTGCAGCAATACTAGAAACTGTTTAGACAAATTAGAAAAGAAAGTGACTGAGCTAAAAGGGAAATTATTTTGAAAAGAATACAAATAATTTGCTAAATAAATATTATGAAAAGGTAACTATGTAATATTGGCAGTAAATAGTGGGCAAATGTCTTTTACTTTTAATTATAAGTTCTATTTTATTTTTTATGAAGAGGTAAATATCTCACTCGATATAATATTAAATCAAGTTAAGTGTAAAAGACGAAAAATAAGACCAAGGGCCTCAATAATGAGGCTAATATAATTTTTTTAATGTACTACTGGTAGACTTCAAATATATCCCTGCAAGTTTTAGCAGAAGAATTTGGAGTTTTACTCTCTGACAATCTTCTGGAAATAGCCTCTTAAAAGATCACTGGATTCTTTTTATCCTCTCACTTTACTGAGGTATAATTGATAAAAATTGTATATATTTAAAAATGTAGTGTTTTGATATACATATAATTGTGAAATAATCACTATGATCAGGGTAATTAACATCACCTCACATAGTTGCCATTTGTGTGTGTGCATGTGTAGTGAGAACACTTAAAGTCTACCCTCTTAGCAAATTTTCAAGTATATCATACAATATTATTAACAATAGTCACCATGCTGTACATTGGATCTCCAGAACTTATTCATCTTGCATAAATGAAACTTAATACCTATTGACTAACATCTCATCTCCCCCTCCTTTAGCAGATGCATGAGGTGGAGCTAGAAGTGGCATTTGCTTGTGCAAACAGAAGTGGGCCTCATAGAGACACCTAACACCACAGAAATCCATCATTCCTCTCTTTATTGAACTGAATGATAACCTTCAGAGAGGATTGAGATTTTCCTTACAAAATTATTTGAACTCCACCCTAATGCCTGGTGAACAAAGTAGCATTTAAGGCCCCAGGATTTACTCCATTTAGTTTGGCTGAGTTAGTTTTGGTCTGGGGATGTTAACATGAAGAAGAATGTGCTGTCATTTGGATCTAAACAGCCTCATTCCACTCCAATCTTACTTAGACTGCAGAGTCCAGTTTGGAGATATGGAAAGAGACAAAGGGAAGCAGATCAGGCGAAAATGTTACTGAAGATAGGGATGACCTTTATGCTTAGCCAGCAGGAAGTGAGCAACTCCCCAAGCAAGCAATCATAGGTGAGTCTGAACAACACATAGTTTTAGGTGACATAAAGCTTGACTTCAAAATGACTCATTCCTGCTCCTCACTGCTGGAGCACTGAGAACATTAAAACCGAACATTAGACAAGGTTCTTGGATAAGTGGGACTCCACTGAAGATTAAACATCACACAATGAATTCAAGAATCCAGTCTCTTATCTGTCTCTTATAATCGCTCTACAGCATCAGAAAGGAGATCAAAGATCAGACACAGTTAGAAATGAACAAGAAAAGAATTAAATTTGCACACTTTTATTAACAACCCCTTTAAAAGTCTATTTCAAAGAAATAAGGGAAAAAAATGACATGAAAGGAGACAAGGGAATATTACCGGACAATACTGTGATGGGGATAAATTATACTTCTTTTTCTGACAGTTGGAATTTGCACAGTTTTTACTCTGCTCTCTCTGTCTGGCTTGCTAAATGTCCAGTGTGCAGAGGTTATCAGCATTTCTCTAAGTGAGAGCAATGTATCTTCAGGTCTAATAGCCATTCTACATGCGGGATGATTCATAAGAGCTAGTCACACAGCACTTTTGACAAAAACTGCTTCATCAATCGGTTTGAATACTCAGACTCGTTGCTACCTGTGAATTCCATCATCAGGCAGTGTTTGTTAAAAATGTGGCTGATGATATGCTCAAAGTTCACTGGCATCTTAGTCAGTTTGGGCAACTACAATGAGAATATCGTTGAGTGGGTTGTTTAAACAACAAACACTTATTTCTCACAAATCGGAGGGCTGAGAAGTCAAAGATCAGGGTGGAGGCATGGTCACGCTCTGGCGAGGGCCCTCTTCCTGATCTCCTCACACGGCAGACAAAAAGAGAGAGAAAGCAAGCTCTCTTGTGTGTCTCGTCTTACAAGGGCACTAATCTGATCATGAGGGCTCCGTCTTCATGACCCAATTACCTCTCAAGGGCCCCATTTCCAAATGCCATCACATTGTAGATTAGGGTTTCAACATACAAATTTTGGGGGGGTATAGACATTCAATGTATAGCATTGGGATAAACTGACATAATTTAGTGAATTTAGAAGGTGGCAACCAGAATGGTATACTATTTAAAAACTATGTATGTCATGAAGAGAAAGGGATGGAGGAATAGGTCTTATGTATTTGGAGAAAAAAAATATAAAAATGAGAAATGTCAGATAACTTCAAGTGCTCAAAGGAACAGACCCCTATGTCTTTGAAAAAATTGTTACAAACAAGACAAGTGCATTAAATGGAGTGGCACTAATCCTGTGTTCAAGAGTTGGTACAAGGACCAATGGGTGAAAGACTGATAGGCCAATGTTAGCTGAATTTAGGAAAGAGCTTTGTGGTCAAACCCTTAGAGATGAAAAGGCCTACTCCATAAAACAGGGCACCAGCATGCTCCAAATGTGCAAAAACAGAAGCCACGCACCATCTCTTAAGATTTCTGTAGAAGTAATTTGTACATAAGATGGTCTGTGACTTCTAAGTTTCTTTCAAATGCTAAGATTCTAAGATTCTAGACCTTTCTACACTAAACTTTTTATTATAGAATCTGACATAGCATGTGCTTCTGTGTTGTGTATCTGCTAAATCTAATTTAAATCTATGTAGCATAGCCAACAGTTCCATACAGAATTACATAAAATAACTAGAAATATCATCTCTATTAGATGAGAAAGATCACATTAAGGTGCTCCCTGATACTTTAATACTTAGCTTTCCATTCACATGCACTTAGTTATTAGTCTAGAAAGTTTATAGGAAAAAGAAGTGCCCAATAGTAAATTTCTAACCCTCAAAAATCTAAAGTATACAAATAGTGTTTATAATTTACCAACATTTGATCAAATTTTAGAGGAAAATGAATGTTATTATTAAAAAGCCATATAGTGCATTATGCTATTAATGTAATTCTCTGTAAATGCACAATACATTAATTAGTAAACATAATTTATCATTTGATGCTGAGCAAATGCAAATATAAACCTTTTCAAGTGAATCTTTTCCACAAGACATTGTAACATGCATAACAACTTATTTCATTTTTTTCAAAGAATCTCTTTGAAACAGCATTCTAAATTAAGTTCTATACTGCTGTCTTACCAAAAATCCTGCTTTATTTCATTTAAGGTCAGCCTGATAAGCTCTGGGTATGCACAGGTCAGCAGACCCCTCACCCTTTTGTCTATGCAGAGGGTATAGGTGAGCAAACCCGTGGGGTGGGAGAGAGTGACTGGTGAGAGAGACGATGCTTTAAAAAGATAACTATGTTCACTGTACAGAGTAGGGACTGGATCGGGGCAGGCTAGGGGCAGGGCCACAGTTTTGCCCTCTGGGATAACCAATGTGACATAGAACAAAGAGTTAAATCAGGTCAAGGGAAAAAAAGTGGATGTGAGAGGACATAGACCTTCCCTTACCTCCAATAAGGTGGACTTTCAGCATCTCTGGGCTGGATTACTATCAAAGTCTCCAAACTTCCTACTTTTCAAACTTCTTTCTTTGAAAGTATTCCACTCATTGAGTATTTTGGGAATGAAAGCATGAACAAATGGATGGTGTCACATTAATTTTTGTATTATCCATTTTTCATGGTTTGTTCTACTCAAAATATTCACTGATTCTCCATTCTTCATAAAATATAGTTTAAATTCAAAGCCCATCCCATTTTCACCCCAACCTTTCAGATGATTTCTTCACCTGGTCTTGGTTGCCTTCCTTAGGTCAACCCTTCACATCGGACTGCCTAGACGCATTGCCATATCCATACTGTGACATATGCATCTTCACCTCTCTAAGTTCATGCTATTTTTCTCCCTACGCCTCTCCACATACTCGAATCATGTCATCCTTGAAGACCTAGCTCAATTTTCAACTCTTTCAAAAACGCATTCTTGCAGTTTAGTTCATGTACCCTCCTCTGAGTTATTAAACAATTTTTGTCTGTAAAATTTATTTTACCATTTGTTGAATTGATTTTAATAAGGATATAGATGATAAGCAGAAGCAACACATACTGTTTAAAAAACATGAGTGTCTTTGTAAGACGAAATTTATTTCAATTTTTTCTTTAATTTAATTTATCCATGGCTATCTTATTTCAGATTTGCCTAAAAATATTTCTTAAATAGTGCTTATTGATGGCTATTGGACTGAATTCAACTTCCTTCTTTCTCCCTTCCAAAAGTTGGTTAGTACATGCGAGGTATAATATTAGCATGATATTTAGAGTTTTATATCAGTCTCGTGGCTTCATAAAACACTCTTTTTTAAGGATGTCTGATCTTTTTCTCCAAGGCATATTTACATTTCCAGTAACCTTGCTTCCATGAATCTTTCTGGAAATTTCCTTTGTGGTCCCACATGTGACCCATCACAGTTACAGGTACTGGAACTGCATAATTTTCTTAAGATGAGCAGCTGCAGCTACCTGATTCCATTAATCTACCCATCAAACTATGCTAATATTATTTTTTAAATAGAGACTAACCTTTTTAACATGGTGTATTATATACTTATTTCTCAAATATTGCTTCATTTTTTATTGTATATCATGACTGTTTGAAATAAAGATTTTATGGTAAAAATATTATGTTCCAAATGGCAAAATATGTCAAATGCAGAAAGTAGAAAAAAGAAATTTTTATCACAATCATGCCATTCTCATATAATCATTACATCCATTCCAATTGTTTGCTTCTCCTCTTTTATGAATATATTATTAATATAAATGTGACAATATTTTACCTGTTTATATCATATATATTCCACTTAACATTATGTTAATAAATATTTCCCATATTATTACAAACTCTTTGCAAACATTACATGGAAAGATCATCCATCACAGAAATCTGTCTCAGCCTATCTGAATATTTCCTTTCTAGATG
>NW_012144968.1:1239479-1289041 GCF_000956105.1 Propithecus coquereli
AATACCTGTTACAATCAGATTCAACCATTAACTTACAACCTGGAAGACCAGAGACAAGGTCTATAAACATTTAAGAAAAAACTGCCTGTGGTTTTCTAGAGGGTGCATTAATTTCAGAAAATATTGGGGGTAGGGGGGCTACTTTCTTTACATCAAAATTCAGTTGCTCAATTTTGTATGACCTGCCAAATTTTGCTGATTAATTATATTATATAAAAATCATATTTTAGTCTAAAAGGTTAATCTTCTTGTTACATAAGTTTACCTACATTTTCTTCTGTAGCACAGGGCAAGGAATAAATGTATGGGCAAGACTGATTTTAACCTACTTTGACTAGGTATCATGTCAATCTCTTTCATGGGTGTTATCTTGTTCAATCCTCATAATAATACCAGGTGGAAGATATTAACACCAATTTTAGATATGACAACAAAACTGAGATCAGTTAAGTATTCTATCCACAAGTGCAATCTGCACATGGCAGAGGCAAGATTTAATCCCAGGAATGCTTGAATCTAAAGTCTGACCTATCCTAGCAGTTGTCAGAAAAATAGGAAAATTTGCCTTGACTATATATCCTGTATGATTGTTCTCCAAACAACTCTGTATGGAAAAAGCAAGTAAATAAAACATGATTTTCCCAGATGTCTACTTGGATGAAAGCAGAAAATTTCTTTCTTCCTTACATGGCCTCATGATGAAACACAAATCATACTACATCACTCTCTTCCTATATATTATACAACTTAAAAATGTTTTGTGTTTGTAAATTAGGTTATGAATAACATTATGAGAGGCCCCCAAGGGGAAAGGAAAGGGAGAGGATAATTCTGCTTTCAATGATAATATATGAGCTTCCAGTAAACAATTCCACCAACTTCAAAAAAAAAAAAAAAGAACTATTTATAAACAATGAAGGAAAAGGAGTCTTGTAGAGAGAACCTTGGCTACTCAAACATAAATTGCGAGACCCAGGGAAAAAGGAGAAAAACCCCACTTCTGTAGTGACTCAACCTATTATAAGTTGCAGGGGCCTAATTTAAAGGCCTTTATGACTAGAGAAAACCAGAACGCAAAGTGGAAAAGGACAAACCACAGGAACTGAATTCCTGAGAGCTCTCCATGGTGCTGCTCAAGTCACCCTAAGCCTCCTTTGATGGTTTCTAGGCAGCACTGAAGTCACTTTAACTCTTCTTTGAGTTAAGGATCTTCCCAGTTCTAAATATTTATGAAACTGGAAAACAGTTTCTCATTATTTATAGAAGAGTGCATTCACTCCATTTTCACTAAATTACCTCCCCAAGTTTAGTATATAGCAGGAACACACTATGATGCTGATCATCTATCCCATGTTGAGACACCAGGCCTCAGTCACCACTAAATGTAGTTCATTTTCAGTCCTGTAGAACCTCTTCATTGCCCTCTGTAAAGCAGAATGTACCTTCCCTTGGCCATCTTAGGAGAGATAATGGGCTGACCAGAGACAACTCTCTGAGGTCTTCTTTAAAAACAAGGTAATAGGCCAGGCGCGGTGGCTCACGCCTGTAATCCTAGCACTTTGGGAGACCAAGGAGGGTGGATTGTTTGAGCTCAGGAGTTCAAGACCAGCCTGAGCAAGAGCGAGACCCTGTCTCTACTAAAAAAAATAGAAAGAAATTATCTGGATAACTAAAAAATATATAGAAAAAATTAGCCGGGCATGGTGGCACATGCCTGTAGTCCCAGCTACTCGGGAGGCTAAGGCAGGAGGATCGCTTGAGCCCAGGAGTTTGAGGTTGCTGTGAGCTAGGCTAATGCCATGGCACTCACTCTAGCCAGGGCAGCAGAGTGAGACTCTGTCCTAAAAAAAAAAAAAACAAGGTAATAAAGTTGCCTATCTGCCTGAATTGGTACCCAGTTGCAAGTAAATGTGGCTTTCTATGCTTTAAAGTTTTAGATCAGGTGTTCCTATACTGATTTTCCAGAAATTATGGGTACAGCCCTTGGAATTTTAGAAAACAAATTTATTCCATATTTTATCCCAAATATCTCTCTGGGGATTCAGATCAAAGAACATTATTATCTTCATCATTACCATCATCACCATCATCATCATGATCATAGCGCAATTATTGCCATATAAGAGAATAATAATTTCTCTCCTATATTCTTGTGCTAAGGTAAGAATGGTGGCTCTTGACCTTCATTTCTATCACCTTGTAATCATAAACTAGAAAATAACTATCTTTAAGGCATTAAGAAGCTTCTAAATCAATGTGGCAGACTGAATAAGTAAAATTCCTTCCTTTTCCCCACAAATTTAAATGACAGCAAAGAGTACAAATGATAATAAATTTACAACACTGCTGAAAACCAAATAAGGCAGAGGATCATTAACAAATCAGATATTTTCATGAAATTTTGGAAGATAAAAAAAATACTCGTGGTTCTAACTCCTGCTTCCAGGAAGATGGGATAGTCATACTTTTCCTCATCCTTCCCATTAAGTATAACTAAAAAACCTGAACATTCTATTTAAAACAAACACAAGAAGACTCTGAAAGGGGAACAGAAGAAGGCAGATCAGCTAGGGACCTTGGTACCCAAAAAATGACATGACAGTAAGTTCCCTGAGTTTGATTTTGCCTCATACATCCCAGATTTAAAATGAAAGAAAATGGCAACTGGAAACTCCAGGGGGCACACACAGATGAAAAGCCCTAACAAAAGCTCGCTCTCACTAGCCAAAGGCCCAGAAAAGATACATACCGGCAACATACAAAACAGTTAGGCAATAACTGCTCTACTCTAGCTAAATAACACAGGAAAAAAGTCCTCACCCAAACCAGTAAAGGCCAAGAGGGGAACCTAGAGTTATACCCTCACCAGGCTGTAATAAGCCTCTTCATCCCATGTGAGTGCGGTGCCAGAGAAGGCTGAGTAGGCAGCCAAGACTCTCAATCCTGCTGTATCAGCGTTCATATCCTGGTTGTGATATTGTATAACTGTTTTGGAAGATGTTACCATTGGGGGAGACATATATGAAATCTCTCCGCATTATTTTTTCCAAATGCACATGAATCTACAATAATCTCAAAATAAAAATAAAAGGTTTAATACAAATATATGTAATCATGAAACAGAAGCATTATGATACACAGAGGATTAAGAACACACATACAAAATCCATGCTATAGAAAACCAAAAAGGGAATAAGAGAAAAATCTAGAAGAAAGAATAATAATAATAATAATGTTTCTTTTTCTAACTGAAGAATTCATTAAGTGTCTAGTGGAAACATAAAAAGATCTACTCCCAGATGCATGTTTGAATGCCAAGTATAAAGAAATATCTGAAAATCTTTTACAGATAAATTACAACCACCTATAAAGTAAAAATAACTTGAAACCAAGAATCTTGTCAGAAATCATGGATGCCTAATAACTATGAAATAATGATTTCAAAGTACTAAAGAAAAGTTATTTTGAAGTCATATTTCTATATCTAGCAAAACTATCAAATGTAAAAACAGTATAAATACAATTTATAGGATGCAAATATTCAAATATTCTGCAATTTTACCTCCCTTGAACTCTTTCGATTAAAAAACAACGATAACAAAAAACACCCCTAAGACTGAGTCTATCAAAACAAAGAAAAAAAAGAGAGAGAGAGAGAAAAGAATTCAAAGATGTGAGGAAATGAAATCTAAGAAACAGCTAACACAACACAGCAGTGAAATTTTAAAAATGTCTAAGATGATAGCTCTAATATAGGTCTACTAAAAAGAGAAAAATATCATAACATAAACAATACCTAGAACACTTCCAGGAGGAAAGTACATTCCTTGTAGTATATATGATGGAAAAACTAGGTAATGATAATATAACTTTTGCTTTTATTTATTCATTTCCACACTATAAAATTATATTGACTTCTGTATGTTTTCATGATATGGCCAAAGAAGAAGTAAAACTCCAATTGGCTTTTTAAAGTACTTGATAAATACTGATAATATGATGAATCCTAGGGATTCTACATCCTGAAATTTGACAGTGATTCTATTCTCTAAATCTATGCAACAAAACTTTATGGTGAAATTCAGTATTTCAGCAGCTAATATTCTTTACTGAAAGTTTCTCAAGTTAGGCCATCTCATTTTTTAAACATGTCTTATTCTCATTTTATGAAAATAAAATCCCAAATTTGGAAGATGCCTAACTTCAGGGCACAGCAACAGCAATATCGCTACATGGTGAACATACCAAATCCCAAAATCCAAAATCCAAAATGCTCCAAAATCCAAAACTTTTTGATAGCTGATATGGCACTCATAGGAAATTCTCATTAGAACATTTCAGATTTTGGATTTTCATATTTGGAATTCTCAACCAGTAAGTAGTATAATACAAATATTTCAAAATCGGAAAAATCCAAAATCTGAAGTACTTCTGGTCCTAAGCATTTTCGATAAGGGATGCTCAACCTGTATAGCTATTATGATAGTCAATTTAACGTGTCAACTTGAATGGGCCATGGGGTGCCCATATATTTGGTTAAACATTATTCTGGGCATCTGTGAGTGTGCTTCTGGATAAGAGTAACATTTGAATCAGTAGACGAAGTATAAAGTAGATTTCCCTCCCCAATGTGGCTGGACCTCACTTAATCCATTGAAAGCCTTAATAAAACAAAATGCAGGGTAAAAGATAATTTTCTTTCTTTGCCTGGCAGTCTTTGAGCTGGGACATTAGTCTTCTCCTGCCTTTGAATTGGACTTGGATATAACTACCTTATAGGCTCTTTTGGTTCTCAGGACTTTGGATTTGAACCGGACCTATGCTATCAGCTCTCTTGTGTCTCAAGCTTGCTCACTGTAGATCCCGGGACTTCTCAGCCTTGATAACTGCATAAACTAATTTCTTTTAATAAATTGCTTTTTAGGTATATACGTATATATATATAACCATCCTACTGGCTCTGTTTCTGCAGAACCTAGACTAATACAACTTTCCTGGACACAGTCTTAAGAATTTAGAGGAATTATTTACCTGTTTCTCCTTTTAAGTTCAGGATGTTTGGAAATACTTATCATAAGAGAGTCAGAGTAATTTGTGGAGAGTTGAATTGATTGCATCATAACTGTGTTATATTTGTTATAGAGACATAGCTACACTGATGCAGGTATTAATACATAGAAATTGCCTTCCCCTTTGCCTTTGCAAAACTAGTCAGGTACAGAGATAGCAGTCAGTACATAGAATGAATTGTGGGAATAATGTATTTATTCCTTTATACTTCAATATAGGAATTAAAGCCCCTTCAAACACTTTCTAACTATCAACTCTTTCTTTCACAGAACATAAGCAAAACACCCCTTAAAGAGCTGACTGAAGAGTCATCAAAGTCATTTTTAGGTAATCAGCATTGCAAAGGAGAGTACAAGGTGTGCACCTATTCCTCTTCTTCCTAAGATCACAGTTAGATTCCATTTCTCAAACCTCCCTTATCATAATGAGTATCCAGTTCTAACCAGTGGCATTCAAAAGGGAACAATATGTACTACTTCCAGGTCTGGCCCATAGAAATCCATCACATGTAATCCTCTCTGTTTTTCACCTTACAGGGAAAAAGAATAGAATTGAGAAAAGCGACCTTGGAAGCCACGTGGAGAAGATGGCAGGGTAACAAGGAAGAAGGAATATGAGCGCCACTGAATCAGAAGGACCAGTACCATCCTCAGAGATCAAAAACCTCACTGGATTTCATGTGAGAGATGGATGAGCCAACGTACACATTTTGGTTTGTTTTTTACAGAAGCTATAATTAAATTAAGTAACTGTCTTACTTTCACCCACATTTTAAAATTCCAGTTGATGAAAAGCCTTCAAAATGCAGTTAACATTTGGCCATACAAATACACTATTATTAACTGTGCATCAAATGGCATCCCAGGATAAATCCAAGGAAGCATTCCTCTTGTGACTTTATTGTGGCTTCTCTGATTGCAGATGAGAAGAAAACGAAGCCCATTTAAAAAAGCTCCTCAGAATAAAGGATAAATAATACTTTAATTTCCAGAACAATTTTAAAGAATAGAACAAGAATATTATCGGTAGATGAGATAGAAGAATCACTCACCTACAAGATTCTAGCAACGTGGCACCAGAATTTTAAAATATAAGAAAAGGAAAATAACACCTTAAACTGATATTTCAAAAGATTTTAATTAAGTGCCCATGAGATAACATTTATGATAGTGAAATGGCTAGACATTTGAAAGATAACCATGTCGATTGTATCAGTATCTATAGGAAAGCCTAATGCCACTTGGATACTAAACTAGTTTTTAAAAAGGATAAATGGATGTTCACATTTTTCAGCTTTGATTTGAAAACAGTGAAAAAATGAGGTTCTCCTGGGAAAGGGTACAACAAGACGCATTTACATTGTTGCTGAAAAGAATAAGAAACAACCTGATCTACTTATCTTTTTTGTTCTCTAGTTCAGGACATGTCTAAACATAGCCAATAAAATGAAATGCAGAATAGCTCATATGCTTTGTTCCTTTTTTTTAATAGATAATTACTTTTTGTCCATTCATCAGTATCTCAATGATTCAGCCTCCCCCAAAAAAGTGTGATTTGCTTCTTTCCCTTGTGTTACTTCAATTATTTGGCTATTTGAGGCAAAATAACAACCACTTTGTCAGTGGTTGAATGCAAAAGTATTAAATTTTATTGATAATTACTATTTACTTTAGTTAATTCAGTAAATACATGTTAAATAACTCCAGAGCACTCTTTCTTTATTTTACATTTCATTAAGGTGGATACCTACCTCCGACAACTAGACACTTTTAACAGATTTAGCTGCTTATCAAAGGAAATGAACAGCAATTTTAACACAAGAAAAATACATAGTGATTATATATACATAAATATACATGTGTATATGCACAGGATTAATCTAAACCATTATCAAGGGGTATATAATCCCTAACCTGCTTGCTCAACTGAACATCATGTATAGCTTTTACGTGCCTATTGTCCACTTTTGAGAAAGACTCACAACACCCTACTTTTGGGAACTAAACCTCTCAGCCAGACCACATTCTCACACCATGAAATGAAGTAACTTTAGGGTTTTCACTAATTTTCTTTTAGGTTAAATAATAACTGAAGGGAAGCACACTTAGCCCAAACAGTTATGCATGTGACAGAAAAAAAATGGCACTTTTTTTACACACTGCCCTTGTCACTGTTTCTCAATATGATTCTGCCTGTGCATACAAAATGTGGCAATAAATGCTCCTACCTCCAGGCTGTCTGAATGAATACAGTTCATGAGTTGTTGTGTTCATTTTCAAAAAGATAGACATTGTTTCTACTCCCTCCCATCAATGTACCCTAATGCTGCTTTAAGTTTAAAAGGTAGCTTATAAGCAAGAGGTTTCTGGTGTTGTCCACAGCATCCTAAACCTGAAAACTGATAGCAGCCTAACAACCATTACGAAGAACACTGTTGTAAAGCACAGATTCCTTTTGTTTTATTATAAATTCCTAATTCAGTCAGTATCTCACTTAGTTCTTTTCTATACTCTCTCTTAACCACCTTAACCTTCCTTAACACACACACACACGCACACACACATACACCCCACACACACCCATGCATGCATACACACACTCACGCACGCGCAATTTCAAAGCTGTCAGAAATTACAGGTAGGATTTGGAGGACTGATCAAGCTAATGCTAGACTGAAGTTAATGGAGCCAGCCTTGGACAGTGATGTTCCAAGTCATTAGCATGCCCTCTGTTTTTGGCAAGATTCCCTAGGTAGGACCTGGCTTCCAAACAATCAGAGCCAGAATTTGTAGAAGCTGCACTTTTTGCCTTCCACATGAATAATCAGAGCTCTCAGGGCTAGCAGATTGGTAGCTGCTGGTAACGCTGGGCCCTTTAGTCAAATGAAAGGGCCAGCGAATTGATTACATATTCTTTCTTCTGTCACAAGTCCTACTTATTAAGGGCTCTTACAATATCTGGCACTATTTTAGGCATTTTGCAACGGCCCTACATCTGAGTCTTATGTAGCAATTCAAAGAGCTATTCAACCCCTTGTTATAGCCAAACCCCTTGCCAGAAAGCCATGCCTTGACTGCATTATGAACTTTTTTGGCAGATGGAGTTTGGGGATTCCTGTGAAATTGTGAAAGCAAAAGCACAGAGACACAGCAGGACAGCGCTAAAGAGGGATGACAAATAAATATCTCCAAAGGGCAACAAAAACACAGGTAGGTTAGGATAAGTTAAAAAATTTACAAATTGGGAGATTCTGGATTCATTAAAAAGTTTGAGTTTTTCATTAATAAAGAGTTTTAGGGACATTTTACGAGACAAAATAGAGCAACAGCAATAAAAAATATTAAAAGCACATAATAACATCATTTCCCCGTAATTCAGAATCTAAGCTGTCCCAGGTATTTCCAAACATTTCATGTTTTAATTGGCTTCCCAGGCAGATATCTTAGTCTACCAGTCACATTCACTTAATCTTGCATTGATTTTCTAAGAAACTTCCTGTTTCTATGACTACCCTAATCAATTAACTTCTTGTGAGTAGCAAGACAATGTTCTCTTGCTCTTTTATTTTTTTACCAAATGAAGCCTGCATAGTTTCTTTCCACAAAAATATCTAATGTTGCCTTTTACTCATCACGGAACTACGTTATGTTGGTAAAAATGGTTGATATCTTTCATATTTGAGAACATTTGAAGATTCTACACAGAGAAAGCATATAGACTTGCCTTGGAACAATATTATAAATGAATTATCAATTTGTGGTTGAGGTGATAAAAGTCCTCTTTGCCTATCAGCAAAGATGCTTCCCCTTGGCCTGCATGATCTATCACAGAGGACTGGGAGGCTGGTGGTCACTTAAAAATGCAGCTCACTGAGAAAAAGAAAATAGTCTGCTACTTGGTGTCAAAAAAGTACAAAGCCATAAGCCAACCATTTGTGACTTCTGTAGTTAGAATAACACTGTCTATCCTAATAAACAAATGTCACCTATATTAAAATGTCAAGATTTGGAGATGGGGAGACAGTAATTTTAACCTGAGTCTAGTGACTTTTTCTTAAGGACAGGCCCGGAAATAATAGAAACAACAATATTCAGGAAAGGCCTTGGTCTTTGGAGTCAGACATCCTGGACTCAAGTGTTGAGTCAATCAGCTTAGGAAATTTAAGATGCTTTGTTAAGCATCTTTTAAAATCCCTGAAGTTTCATTTCCTGTTCTATAAAATGAAAATATTATAATTACCCCAAGGGTGGTTTTTGGGTTCTCTAGATATAACTTCCTTTAATTCAAGTCCATTCTTCTACCCAAAAGATCTTTCCAGAACAGAAAAGTGATTAGGGTACTTTCCTTTCCCAAACCTCCCTATATCTGGAGAGTATAGGACAAACCCCATAATATACAGTCATTTGTCCCATAGAGCCAGGTTTCAGCCTGCCTTTCCAGGCTTATTTCTGGTTATTCTCCTCAATGCATTTCTCATTCTAGCCATTTCAAAACAGATGCATCATGTACTTTAACCCCCTATAGCTATGTTTTTGTTCTAAGTACTTTCCCAATGTTCCCCTGACCAATACACCCTTCCTGTTCTTGTCCACTTAGCAAATTCTTGCTCAACCCTCAAAGCCAAGGATATCTCCAAAAATACCACCTTTCTAGCTGTGCCTGGAGCTTATCCCAAAAGAAACAAAGATTAAATTTCATCAGGCGAAACAATCTCATTTGTTCTTTGGCTTCCAACATGAAAACACATTTTATTTGGCATCCAACATGAAAATAGTTAGATGCTATTTAACTACAAAGAAGTGACAGGAAAAAAATGCAGTCTGTGTATCTACAACCTGAGCAACAAAAGAAAAATATGGTATTATTCAGATTCCCAAAGTCAATCAACTTTAATTTATCACAGTGTATATAGTCACTGAGTTGTGAGAGAAGCAGCACACATCCAAAAGAATATGCCGCCTGAAAAATGAGCTGATCCACATCAATTACTTTAATCATTGATATCACCTGCTAGGTGCAAGATGTATCATTTCTAATATAATTACAGTTTAAAATTGGTACAAATGAGTAGACTGTGATTCAAACAAGTTTAGTAATCTGCTCAAGTATTTCATATGTGGCAGGCTTGCCATTCAAATCCAGGTCTGTGTGCCTCTATCACCCATTCTATTTCCCCTCTTCCACATCCTTTTCCAATTGGCCTTATAGTGTGATTACATATGGACCTAGAGTAATGGTCCATGTGTCTTTATACAATGTATCATGTGCTATCTCTAGTCAGGTCACTCAAAATACTCTTTTGCTTAAGGAAAAGGGAGGTTGGTGATATGAACAGACAGTTTACACAGCCAGCTCAAGAGAAAGAGAGACAGGCCCTCTTCAAATCACAGTTACATTCCATTTATAATGCACATCATAAAAGTAAATTTCCTCTCTGGCACTAGACCTACCGAGAGCTTTTCTTATTTTTGGTCCAAATCCCTAGAAAATTTTTACGTTTGCCTAAATAAAATTAACATTATAGAAGAAGTATGGCATAAGTTATCACTGAGTTATTTAAAATATTCTCATCTCTTCATTTCCCTAACTGGATTGACTGGAAGGGATTTATTATTGTTGTGGTGGTGGTAGTCTCTTGGTGATGGTGGTGGTTGTGTTTAGCAACCTAAAATTGTGTAAGCATCTTTACTTCAAATATTTGCAGTCTTATGTAAATCTTGAAAAAAGATGTTTATTCATATTCTGGATGAAACATATAGCAATGCACAATGTGATGTTTCTCACATAGTAAATGCAAAGTAAAACAGAGATTTGATTTAAAGTCAGAAAATGGTACTTCTATATGAGGCTAAATATGAGATCATGCTTGTCACAATGGAACATTTTTTAGCAATCCTATATTTTTATTTAGAATTACTATTGCTTTTTTTATTGCTTCACGGCCTTTTGGCTAAGATCAAGTGTAGAATTACTATTGCTTTTAGATATATATATAGACACAGACATAGACACAGATACAGATATAGCTTATACAGCATTAAAACATCTATTTGAACTGGAGAAAAATTGAGTTTAAAGGTTAGTAACATGTCAAATTTATTTCCAGGAAGAGGTCTCTTATTTTAAATGACTTCCTAACTAGGAATCAGGAGGAATGAACCCTATCTACTCAGTCTGTGTTCTGGGAAAAAGGAAAAAAGAACTGAGGCATTTATGGGGAATAGAGAGAGGACAGCTTTCTATGTGCAGCCAGCACAGGTCCCTGCAGTGAGGGAGCATCATTTCCATGTCTAGACACAAATATGGAGGTTTAACCTGACTTTAGCTCCTGCCATGCTCACATTTTGCACTTAAAGAAGTTCTTACAGTGACAGGGTTAATGACTAAGCTCCCAAACATTGCTGAGTTGTCAGTTTGTTCTCCTGCAATGACTTGTCACATTATTATTAAATGACTCCATAAAGTATGTCAGTTAGAAAATAGCAAGGTACTCAATCTATCCTTGAGACATGTCTTTTTTTGTTTGTTTGTTTGTTTTTAATTTCTCTGGACTAACAGGAATTCTCTAGTCCTTCATGCAGCTGAAGGCCTAGCATACCCAAGAGCAAAGAGAAGACACAGGTTAAACAGGGATAACAATTATAAAAGACTAGCTTGCCATTCTGTGTTAAGTAACATAATTGTTGGAAGCCAATTTTCTTCACAAACTGAAGAACACTTTATATTGCTGGCAATAGGGTAGAATTAGTACTGATTCTGCCTGATACACACATTTCCAAACATGTATTATCCTGTGTCCTCCCCCAACCTTTATTAACTGTCTCTGTGGAGTTAAAAAACAGTGTTGTTTAAGAGAACATAGGAGCAAGACTGACTCACCAAGAGCAAGTCAGGAAACCCTGCGTGGAGAAGAAAGATCAGTGTATCTCATTCAGTCCAGAAGCAGACAACAAACCATGAATTCAATTTGTATGAGATATCCTGCCACCTTGAGAAGTAGCCCATTTTTACGGAGTCAGCAGTCATCAATTTAGGTGCATATAGATGCAGTCATAAATTACTATGGAGTAGAGATTTGGATAATTTTGGCTTATTCAACATAAAAAAATCTAACAACCTGACCTAATGAATGACAAAAATACAATTCATTATTTTAAAACAAGTGATATTTTTAGTGGCAAAAATTAGAAATGTTAACTGTTAACTTGCATCTAAAACACAAAGAAAAACAAAGAATAAATACTGAATAACATCACTCAAGAGTTAACTTGCAAATCTTTTTAAAAGCTTAAAATCAATTCCATAAATATTATACACAAAGTAGCATACAGCAAGGTACAGAGAAAGAGCAGAAGGACATCTTAGAAGTAAAAAAGAAATTGACAACAGCAGGTTTATGACATGCCACTAAATAATAATTCATTTTTCATATTATAATTCCCAACCAGCTAAATATCATTCCCTAGAAGATATTCCTGTATAAATTATATATGACAACCCTTCCGACCAGAAAACAAAACAAAACAAAAAATCAATTAACTCTAAAGGTCAAAAGTAATTCGAAACAGTGACTTTGTATCTTCAAGACCAAATAACATATTGACTGACTTTCCAACAGTAACATGAAGATATTCCTGATCATATCCCAAATTCACCAGGTTAAATGGAATATTGAAGGTGATATTTAACTAATTAATTAATATATACAGAAAAGAAAAGAGAAACAAAAAATAAGCCTAAAGAGCTAATCATTAAAATCCAAAAAATGTTGCTTGTTCTGATTTTCAAGATTAAAAATCTCAGTTCCTTCCTTACCTATATTTATATTTAGACATCATATGTACTGTGCCAAGTATCACAAACTCTCATCTAACTATTAAAAGGCTTTTTGCCTTCAGCTTTTCTTCTGTAATCCTTTGTTCAGTTAGTATGTTAATGTTTGTGTTCAAAAACTATAAAAAATTTTTGTTGTTATTCTGTACGTAAGACATTTTGTTATTCTAACACATTAGACGAGAAAAGTCAAGCATGGGAGACTAAGAAACTGGGTAATTTGTATATCCTTACCTGCAGGCCTTCAATAGCTAATCGCAGCATGCTTGGTGTAAGTTTAGAGGCTTGCTTGAAGGTGAAGTTACTCCAGTCTATGATCAAAACAAACCCATTCACTTGAAGCTCAGGATCTTCAATCATAGCTTCTAAGGAAAGCAAGATGGCACGCAAAATATCCACCAGTGTGTACCTATCAGCAACAGGAAAGCACTGAATTAAATCTGACCACCACTTTTATAAAAATCATAGAAAGTTTTTAGCACACTAAAAATTCCCTTTAAAATACTTCAGGAATCTTAAGGAAATGATTTTGTTCAAAAACCTTCTTTTAAGAAGAGGTTTACTTTATATGAGCTCCGGGGACATAATAGAATTTAACATGTATTCTACTCAAATACATAACAATGCTTTTGAAAATACTACAGTCTGTTTCATATTTTATAGTCATTTAATTTACCTTCAAGCTTTCCTATGACTTTCTAAAATTTCATTCAACTATCCCAAAACTAGACATCATATTTTTATTTTTTTTATTTTTTTATTTTGGCATCATACTTTTAAATAGCACAACAATGCCCTCTGTAATACTGACACTTCATATTTTCAAATTTGAAAAAAATTACAATGAGATTTGAAGGAATCTCATCAATAAACAAGAACACTGTACATGATAGCTATAGATAAAAGTTAATACAAATTACTTGTATTGAGTTTGTGTTAAAATAAAGAGGAAAGGTGGGAAAGATGGAAAAAGAGAGAGAAATATAAACAAAGAGGGGAAAAGTCATAGAAATTTTCCTATTATAATGCACCTCATCCATATTTAGGAATTGGGTCTTTTTTTTTTCCTGCCTTGCACCTTAGCAGTACCTGGCACATTCCAGAAACCTAATAAATGCTCTTTACGTTCCTGTAAAAGGGGACTCAGGACTCGACTAGAGTGCAAAGACACTGGTTGTATTAGATTAAACCCCTTCCTCGATGAAGGCAATGGAAGTAAGAACAAAAATAAGAAGCCAAATCTGAGAGGCATTTTAGAGGTAAACTTGTTAAAATTTGACAACGTAGGGACTAAAATTAGGGAAGTATAAAGGATGACATACAGATTCTAGCTTCAGAGCCTAAATAAATGGTAAAACCTTGAATCAACAGCAATAATGCAAATATAAGACACTTTTGGAGATGGCTAGAAATACAGAGCTTTGAATAGAACCTACTTATTTGAGAAACATATAGTATACCCAGAAAGATATATCAAGGAAACATCTGAACAAACAGATTCTAAACTCAGGAGAGAACTCAAAGCTGAAAATTCTGAAATCAAAAGCATACAGACCTTAAGTTCAAGGAAGTGAAGGAAATAATGCAATCAGAGCTGAGAGAAATATGAGATAATTATTCTAAAAAGGGAATCCTTAGAAATCCTAGCATTTTAAGAGGAGTCAGCAAATTTCTGGAAGATGTTAATTTCAATTTTTGTACAGCCACATTTTTAAGGTTTTTTTCTCCTGAGACATCCAGGGTTAGACGTTAGGGAAAAGCTAGAGAAAGAGCTCAGAAAAGACGTGGGTTGGGGAGGGAAGTAGAAATCATCCCCATTTATTGGTAGTGATGGGCTCATCTGGGAGGCAGTATAAGACAGCGAGTGTGTATGATGGAGTAGTTCCATTTTGCTTCTAAAAACATTTGGAGGTGAATGAAGAAAGCACAGTAGCTCAGAAAGGGAAGAATACTTATCGTTAGAACTTCGAGCAATTTCTCACCCTCTCAGGGTCTCATTTCCCATCTGTAAAAGCAGTAGTTTGGAACAGAATCATTTTTAGAATCGTAGCATTAACCAAGCATAGAGTATGGTGTCAGAAGACTTCAAGATGGAATCTCTGCCCTGCCCCTCATTAGCTGTGTGGTCCTGGATGTGTCAGTGATTTACAGTTCTGAGGATCAGTTCCCTTATCTAATAAAAAGGAAGTAATTATACCTATATCTCACTGTATCTCACTAGTGGGGGGGGAGTGGAAGTGGAGGTGGCAGAGAGTCAAAGAGATGGTTCAGGTGAAAGCATTTGCACAATTCTAGGTATACAGCAAGTGTTCAGTAAATGCTGGTTGAAATACATACATAGTATAATTTTTGTTGTAATGGTAGCCATAGACATAGTGTACTAGGCAGAGTATAATCACAACTGAAGAATGTTTTATTTCAAAAGTTATATAATAATCTTCAGGATAGCCTATCACTATTATAAAAAGCAAGGATCAAAAGGTCTAGGGATAGGCCATCCAAAAATACTTCCTGAATATATAAGATAATAAAACTTTTCGCAGAGCTCTGTTACGTATTTGTTATTAAATCTGTCAAATATGTATGGTTGAATACCTTTATCTGTCACTTTATGGCTGGCCTACCATCATTTTTAACATAATGGCCTGACACACTGTTGTGAAATGAACGCCAGACTAGGTAGACTACTACTTTTGAAAGGAGTCATAGCAGCTATAACATGTAGACGATATTTGAAGAAGACTTTGAAATCCATAGTTCCTATTTACTGCCTGTGCAATTAGAAGGAAAACATTTCAGCTCTCTTGAAATTTTTCAGTTATAAAATCAGTCTGCCTTACAGAGTAGGATATATGTTCATGACTTAATAATTTGGGGCATATTATTTAACTTAAAGCCTTTTTAATGAATAGGTTTTAATGAAACCTATAAACCTAAACACACTGGAAAGCTGGAACAGGAAGGCTGTATTTCTGTTGAAAATTGAGACCCCTTCCCCCCCAGAAAAATCATTTTAATTTCTAAAATTCATAACAATATCATGGTAAAGAAAATTATAAATTAGAAAACTCCAATTTAGAACGTTCCCCTCATTATGAAGTTAATCATTCTTACATTACCCATAAGAATACCGTGTAGTATGAACACCAAAATACCATCAAATGAAACTTAAATCTGAAATCAGCTTTGAAAAGATGATGCATTTGTATGTAGTGAAAATAAATTATGGCACCAGTAGGAACTGAAAACAAGAGGCAATTTGTTTTAAGTAACACACTTGAAGTATGGTTTTCCTAAACTGTGTCAAAATCAAAAGAAAAATTTATATACATATCATTATTCTGAAGCAAATAATATAAGGCAAATCTCAAAATCAGCAATGAGGAAAACAGTTTTGCAAAGTTTTCAAGAGTAAGTCTAACCAATTTTCTTGAATTTAATATCTTGCTCTAAGAAGAAAATTAAATGATCTTTATATAAATCATAATTTACAAGTTTAACAAAAGAAACATGAAAAGATCACAGCTAATTTTATTCAAGGGGCAGGTCAAAACCGCTCTCAACTTAACTCCAGGCCTCTGTCGTCAAACATGTCACATTATTACCATTAGCAGCTCAGCAGGCTATTCCTAAGCAGAACATTATTACACAGGATCTCGCCAGAGTCTGTAAAATATCTTTCAAAGAAATGTATCATCTATAAATTTTATCTCTTCAGGACTCCTACCGTTATTCTCCTTTTAAAAATTATCTCAACTGTTACAATTTACACTACAATGTAGAGGTCACTACAGTGAAATATTCCACATGTTCATGTTTGGAGTTTACACCCAAATTGTGTGGGTTTCACCATTGCTATTCTTCCCTTGCATATTAGAAGACAGCCATAAATAACAAACTAGCACATAATTACGGCTTTTGACTCTTGAATGTCTTCCCAAAATAGCGTTAAGTAAAACCTAAATTTGCAGAAAAAATGATATCATGTAGTAAGAAGAAATTGTGACACCAATAAGGAATTTTACAACTAACGCCAGACTAGGTAGACTACTACTTTTGAAAGGAGTCAAAGCAGCTATAACATGTAGACAATATTTGGAGAAGATTTTGAAATCCATAGTTCCTATTTACTGCCTGTGCAATTAGAAGGAAAACATTTCGGCTCTCTCGAAATTTTTCAGTTATAAAATCAGTCTGCTTTGCAGAGTAGGATATATGTTCATGACTTAATAATTTGGGGCATATTATTTAACTTAAAGCCTTTTTAATGTAAAACTTTCAGCTATAACAAATACAAAATAAAAATGAGGACTCTTGATTATTTTTCTAATCTTAGCTTGCCCTTGCACCTTGAAGAAGTTACTGAACCTTCCTAAGCCTCCATTTACTCTTTTAAAAATGGAGATAATAGGCCGGGCGTGGTGGCTCACGCCTGTAATCCTAGCTCTCTGGGAAGCCGAGGCGGGCGGATTGTTTGAGCTCAGGAGTTCGAGACCAGCCTGAGCAAGAGAGAGACCCCGTCTCTACTAAAAATAGAAAGAAATTAATTGGACAACTAAAAATATATAGAAAAAACTAGCCGGGCATGGTGGCGCATGCCTGTAGTCCCAGCTACTCGGGAGACTGAGGCAGGAGGATCGCTTGAGCCCAGGAGTTTGAGGTTGCTGTGAGCTAGGCTGACGCCACGGCACTCTAGCCCAGGCAACACAGTGAGACTCTGTCTCAAAAAAAAAAAAAAAAAAATGGAGATAATAATAGTTACCTCATGGAACAGAACAAAAAATACTTAGTCCAGTGCATAGCACACCAGCAAACAATAAATGTCAACTTCTAAGATTGCTACATTGTCTTTTGTTCTTTATACAATCACATATTCTACACTTGCTTTTTATACTTTTCAACCATTTATTCTTAACTTGATAAAATTGTTGTGAAGATAAAAATGAAATAAAACATGTAAAGCTTTTATCAGTACTTGACATATAATAGAAACAACACATATTTTCTATAATCATTGTTGAAAATCTTTCTTCTATTTGGTTCTGTGATGCTACATTGAACTTTTCTCTTCCCACTTTTCTGGTCACTATATATCTTTCACCTTTGGTTCCACTCCCTGCTCCAAACACCCAAATGTAGAAATAGACTTTGGTTCCCTGCTCTCCTCATGTAGTATCTCACAGAGTTACTGAGTCATGCACTCATCCCTCTGGCCAAAACATCAGTGAATGTGCCATCTATACCCTCAGAGCAAGTGTCACTCTTGAGTAACACCCTCATCTCTCCGGTTGCCATCTGAACATCAACACCTTACTGACTGCTTGCTTGTTACCTGAAGTATTACACATTAACGAAACTCATCTCAGTGCCTCGCAAATTCACCTTCCCTCTGGGATTGCTTATATTAATCAATGATTGAAGAATCATTTTCAGATATTCCCTTTTCTTCTCTATGTTTATTCACCAAGTCCCAAATTTTTTCTTTTCCTTTTTATACTTACATGTCTTTGGCACCTAACCTCTTCTTTCCCAGCTTGACTGTTTAATGTAATGGAACTTCTCTTTCTTTTTCTTTCTCTTCCCCTCTTTCTCTTTCCGAAATCTTACATACCCCCTATTGTGAGACTAATCATCTAAAATCTGCACATCACACTACTACCCCGTGGCTCTTTCAGAATCCCACAATTCCCTTAATAATCATACTTCTTCCCTTGCATACCATGCACAGGCTCACGCCAGCCATCAACATCTTATCAAATCCATCCCCCAGCAAACCAGTACACTCCTCTGCTCTCCCCTCACTTAAGTCTATGGGGAACACTCCTCTTCCTTTTCACTTTATCTGAGTTCTACCCTTCTCTGAGCCCACCTCCAGCTTGCCCTGCTCTGTGAGATTGTCTCTGTCTGCTAGAGACCCCAGTATACCCTTCTACTCTAAAACTCTAGTGCACGTAACCATCACTGTTTGTCCTGTGGTCCAGACATATACGTTTAACTTAATAGCTGTGTTTCACAGTTTGATACCATTTTCCATTTTTGGCACCCAACAAATGGGCCCTGCACATTGTACATGCACAATAATATATGTTAAAATCAAATTATTTCCCAAGGGCACAGATCACACTACTTTACTCACAAAGGTCATTTAATTGCCATAATGGCATCATTTTTTAATTATACCATTCACTTAAGGCTTCCCTCTCAGCCCAAACGGCAACACAAAACACCTTCCTAGGCCAGAGAGAGGACAAGAGCCTTGTCATGCAGCATTGCAGAGGGGCAGCACCCTGCCTGCAGCCAGGAGCCCCATGACTTGTTTTACAAGAAAAGTTAATGGTGGAAAATGAATTCTGCAAGTACTTTCAAAACATATTGAACAAAATCAGAGAAGCTTTTTCTCTTGCCTCTGGCCATGCAGTGTTTTGGTGACTACGTGGCCTAGGCTTCTTCCCTGGGGTTCACAGCAACTCCTCCTCTATCACAGCTTACAATAAGTGTAAAGATCAACTTCAATCACAAACAGGTCAGATCCTTCTACTTTCCAACCTTTCCAGCGTGACAGGGAAAAACTGGCATCTTGGCATCACATCGAGCAGCACAACAGCCAGTAATTTCCCTTTGTCACTAAATCAATCAGCCATTATTAAATTCTTCATTAAGGCTGCCCCCGCCCCTCAGTTTTCATTAAGCCACATTTTCTAATGTCTGAAGCACTTCATGTTAGAAAGGTGCTTGGGGGAGAGACAAAGGAGAAGAATTACTTTTATTAATGCCTCAAGATATCATTAGTACTAAAGCTGATGAACCCGTTGTAGGTGTTTTATATTACTGAGTGGTAATCATAATAATACTTCTATCTGGGTAATAGTTTTAAGATTTCTGAAGCAATTTCAAATGCAATATCTTAATCTCAAAACAACTGCAACGTCTCTGAGCTGCCTTTGTTCCTAATATTTTACAGATGAGGACACAGGGTCTCAGAGAAATTAAACAGTTTTCCCAAAATCACCATTGGAAGGAAGAGAAGAGCCTGGATTAGACATGACATAGATCAGTGTTCTTTCTACTCCCTGCAGTGCTTCATACCTACAACAGAGTTTGATGAATAGCTGTCTGCTTTTTAATGGTAGCATAATATGTGTGTCAGAAGACAGGAGGAAGTCAATACCAACGTGGCAGCATGCCAGGCATTCCCCAGCCTGGCCACAGTAGGGGGCTTTAGTGGAAAAAAAACATTAAGGCATCCATAGGAGTCAGGATGAGAAGCTGCAAAGTCTACAATCCCTGGAAGAAATATTAACTCTGAAATTTTCATCTGTCTGGCTTGTATCAATGAGCACAGAAGATTAGCTGTCTGAGCCTTGCTTTAATTTTACTGCTGTGGGAATGTAGGTGAGTGAGAACAAGACAGTTACAGGAAATGAAACATCTACAGGTAAATGTCTTTCTTTGAAAAAAAATGTAAAAATTACAAATGTGTACCTTTTGCCACTAAAAGAAATTAAATAAAACAGAATTTTCCTGGAAAAATACAAACATATCAGAGAGGCAACTCTTCTTTCAGGGCCAAACACTCCAAGCAAATATCCAGTTAGTAACATCTTTGCCTTCAGAAAATTTATTCTTTCACCTTAACTTTCTGTTCCTACTTATCTGTATTCTGATATTTAATCAAGATTTTCTAAACCATAGATAGAATTATTTTTAATTAACAAAGCTTAATTTCTTTGATATATTTACTTGTCTTTCCCTAGATTTAGATTGATAACTGTCTATGGACACAAAAAAGTGACTACTAATTCACTTATTAGTTGTGTGATCGTGAGCAAAGCACTTACCTGCTGTAACACACACGATAGAATTGTTTTTAAATGAATGAATGAGCGAATGAATGAATGCAAATGGAACAATGCAAGATTGAATTCAATTAACCAAGGAGGCAATGTTCTCTTTACACAACACCGAGTAGCCCACAGCTGCCCCTCCATCCTGAACTTGCAGCACTGATAAACAGTAACTCATTAATCACATAAGACCTCTTTGGTAATTAATTATTCAGCTTTTCATGTTTTCTTCCCACAGAAGTTGTATGTCCTTAGAGGTACAAAGTATGTGTCATGTGTCTTTATTTGTCCCAGTACCTACTACATTTCTGTTGGCATAGCAAATGCTCTACCAAAGAGTGTTTATTTAACTAATTTAAATGAGATATGAATTGCTCTATTTGTTATTTGATGTCATAAGGATCCAACATAACAGGAGTATCCTTTCCTTCATGTTAATAACACTGCTTACTATAAGAAATAGATGCCTTCAGTGAAGTAAGAGTTCAATCTTTCCCTCCAAATGGAGAAAATGCATTAATTTACTAAGGATAACTTGTTAATGTACTAACCATTGGCTCGTGTTTTAAAATATCTTTAAACACTTTTCTTCAGGCATTATTTCAGCACACTGTAGTAACCGCAAATCCTTTGCTTCTTTTCAACCTTGTGTAAAGTTGCACATTTGAAACATGAAAATAGCTTGGCTCAGGCCAGACCTAATCAACGTCCTACTGAAGGTTGGCACTCCTGGTTTTTGCTGTTATTTCAGGATTCTTTTACTAATTACTGCATAATTGCCCCAGTTTTTAGAGACTGTCCTATTTTTTTCAGAGGTTCTTCACAATATTTGTCTAACATTTCTCAGAGCAACTTTTTTTCTCCCTATTTTCTATAGTATGTACCAAGAGTATAGTTTGGAATAAGTTGCAGTCTCCGGAGTATTTGTTAAAAGAGTCTCCCTGTAAGGAAGCAAATGGAAGCTGTGTTGGGACAGAGATCCCATGGAATCCACCCCTGCCATTTACAGTTTTGCCTGAATCAAAATCCATCCAAAACACGGCACAGCGACGCCTCTAGGATTTTGAAGGTAAGGAATCATGACCATGCCACTAGGTATGACACTGTAAAGCAAAAAGTAGAGAAGTATTTAGGGACAAGAATTGTTGAGAAATCAAGTCAAAAAATTAAGCTTCTTTTTTTTAAAATGGTTTTTGTCATTAAAATGACTGAGTACAAGTGTTTCTCCAAAATTATCTGGTAAACTGCCCTCGACTATTTTAATCTATTCCTGATCATTTTTATTTTATTTTATTTATTTTTTTAATACACTTCCAGAGACAAGTAAAGCTTTATGGCTGGCATTAATGTACATCTGCATGAGTCTATGGGTATTTTATAAATTGTAAGTTATCACCATAATCTCCTTTCATTTTGAAAGACTGGCCACATTATTTTAGTAAACGAGAGTATGATCATAATTCAAACTGAAGTCGAAAATAATTGACCATTTATACAATATTTTCTTTTTCATGAAAAAGCCACACAATAGGAAAAAACTGACAGTAAGTTTTTTAGGCAAATTGCAGGATAAGTTAGAGGATCATAGCAATGTTTGATCAGCCAGTTTTCAACCCCTTCCAGAGCTTCACTACTGTAAGTGATAATCAATGCTCATTCAGACAAGCCAGAGACCATACAAGATGGTCAGTGCTTTCTGAATTGCCACTATACTAAGAATCATTTTTATGCTACTTGTATTTAATTGTTTTCTAATGGCTATTAACTGGATTCCAGATAAACAATTGTTTGCTGAACTAAAGTATAGAAAACTGCTTTATAAGTCTAATGTGGTCTATAGAAGTAAAATATGACTTACAGGCTAATTGACAACTTACAGGCCAACTCTCACACTTCATGTCATCATGATGTTTCGGGTAATATAATTTCACTCATGAATATTACCAATAATTATGCCCCAGTGGATTTCAACTTCTCAGATACCTGCTTGTAAGCCCTAGGGCCTAGACTGCCATCTATTTTCATTCCAAACTTCCTTTTCTCAAGTAGTGTTATCTCTTCTGGCTTCATGGTACATTATCCTCACACTCAGCTGATGAAATCATGTGGACAATTTGAAGGTATCTTCTAAATCCTAACCAGGTCACTATGATTTAGGAAGGAAATACAGTATGTAATGCAAGGAGCATCACTGCATCCTTATGATGCAGTGTAACAATCAAATTGTTTTTAATTTTGTGCAGTTTACTTTTGTTTTCGGAAATTTTGTTAGACAATCTGAAAGAAAGGACATAAAGGTATATAAATCTTTTCCAAGGCATGGTCTGCCCAATCAGTGTAACAAGTCATCTGAGCCTGTTCTATTGTTTTCTAAAAGAACCAGAGACCACACTGAAAGTTATTTTGACATTTCAATATTTCATTTTTTTAGATTTTTTAGAAGGTAAGTATCTTGTAAATATTATAAATTTACCTTAGCCTTCCCTATTTGGGAAATAGTCCAATGCTTTATAATCATCTGAAACTAACCTATACTGTATTGCAATAGAAAGAGACACTGTTTTATTTATAGTCACTATCTCACAAACATTTACTGTCTTCAGTGTCCTGAGAAGCACAGAAAACTGTCCTACAAATTTGATATATGAGAAAGCATATATCAGATAAAATCCTATTCAGAATTGTTTTTTTAAAATGCATAACTCAATTAAACTCAAATATTTATTGAGCATCTATTCTAGTTCAGATGCTGTTATAAATATAAAAACATAACAATCTTTTTTGTTATACAAATCAATTCTTTCAGGGGTCTTTATAAACTTTTAAAAATTCTTAAAATACTGGTTTTCCCTTTGTCCTTGGAAAGTTATCTGTTTCCCAATAAAGGGAGGCATTTTCTGTACTTCATTTCTGGAATTCTCCTATGTAATCATCTACGCTTCCCACCTACTGTTTCTTTAAAACAAGGCTACTTTTTCAAAAAGTTGTTGAAAGCCACGTGATCCACTTAACAACTCAAGGAATGTAGTCAGAATTACATTCAGATGTGTCATCTTCTCAAGAAACCCAGGGGGTTTAAACTGGAAAGATCAGAGCAAGGGAGGTGAGAACACCTGACTCAGAACAGAGGAGGGTCGAGGAGCAAATCTCGACCTGGCATCTCGAGTCTGGCATGTGGCATCTCCACCTAACCAGCAATAACAATAAGGTAAACATGTAGGGAAGGTGGTAGAGACTCCTACAGGAGTCAAGTCAGATAAACCTTGAGGCTTCATGGTAGAGGAAAGGGATTCAGGCTGAAAAGGGTTGGGAAACACCCTGGCACTGCCGGAAAGGCAGCTGTTCTTCAGTTTCTGGACAGGGGCAGTTCTTAAGCACATATCCCAGTGATAATGTTTTACAGAGGATGCCAAGAGGACAGGTCTGTTTATCCACTAGTCCCTTCATTCACATATGTAGATTTGTGGTGGGGGAGCCAGTGGGAACAAGGGAAAGATTTTTATTAAAAAAATATAGGAAGAGGAAACCCAACTAGATGAGCTCTAAATCACTTGTGTACCATTTTACCTTGATGTACTATAACGTCTAGATTAAACCTGTTCATATCCAACCATAGAAATAGAATTCACAATTATTAGGCTATAGGTACTGACAGAGTAATTCTATAGGACACAGCTTCTCATTTTCTTTTAATGGACAAAATTTTAGTAACCTAACTTTCATATAAAGCATGAGACAGCCAACTAAAAATCAGTTTCTTTAGTAAATCCAAAATAATCACCTCCCCATTTACATGAGAACTATGACTTTCATCCCAATTAGGTTTATAAATCAGTATGAATATTAGTTCACTTACAGAAATAAATGAAAATAGATCTGAAAATAGAGATGTATGTCTCTCTGAATGCAAACTGCCTCCATAATGACATCTCTAACAGACTTCAAGCCATATTTAAATATAAAATTTCCACCGACCCCATTTCTATATAGCTCCATAAACAAAGTTCCAATCTGACATAAAAAATGTTAGTTTCTTTCTTGAATAAAATTTTTCAGTTTTGATATGCACAGTCATTGACTTGCACAATCCTACAATATATTAATACTTCTCTAATTTAAAACAACACTTCTTAAAAATTGTGGTCAATGGATGGAATTTTATAGTCCCTTAAGCTTTAAGCTACCTGATAAAAAGTGGAATAAGATCTCTATAACTAACCAAAGTAAGTAACAAAAGTCCATTCCCTTGCAATGGCTAACTCTATGAGCCTCTTATCTTTACGATTCTTCAGGTAGTAGTTTGTCTTTATATTTATCTTTAAAAATTCAAGTGATTCTCAACCTAGAATTATAGAGAAAAAGTGACCAATTAAAGGGGGGAAAACAGTTAAAAAGGTTAATTTACATTCTAAGATCCCAAGACTCTGAGAAGCCTATTCAGAAATCTGTACGCTCTAAAAGATCTCCCAGTGACTAGAAAAGCCTTTTACAATTGCTCCAGAGATGGTATAAACTAACCAGATGCATTCAAAGTCACCATTCACAGAACTAAAAATACACCAATGTTTTAAGAACCAGCTCCTTATGATTCATAGTTCTGGTAGCATTTTTAAGTCCTATGAAATATATTTAACTTTGAACTTAATTGAAACTATATTTGCAAAAGAACCTTTTATAATTTCTTATATCTTTCACTCTGAGAAAACAATTCTGATTAAGGAAATAGAAGTGTCATTGTTCACATTTGTCTGTAACAATGCAGAGAAAGTAAGAATATTATTTCTCCTCTAATAAATAGCAAGTGAGCTCAGAAACTCTACCAAATGATGTATCTGAACATTTTCCACTTCCTTCTGAAAGATGAAAAATCGCATCAGACAGGAAACATATTCTTTAGATTAGTGACAGGTGTAGAACACGCACACCAGTCAGTCTTTATTTTCAGTGTCGGCAGGCATGCTCAGCGACAGAGGATACAACTCTTCCTTTCATCGAAGTGACACACATCATATTATTCCTTCATCTACACATCACATCATGAAGCAGAAAAGTTCGCAAGCAATAGGACTACCTGTTCTTGGTTGCACACCAGGCTATTCTTAAAAGACAAAACATCAGTTTACTAAATAGAGAGGAGGATGATGATGATGATGATGAAGAGTCTAGTTTAAGAATTTCTTTAGGAGGAAAAGTTGTCTCCATTCTCATACTCGTTTCTCTAGACCAAGGAAGTTATTCAGGAGGTGAAAAATTTAGAAGCTTTATTTAGAAGTTAAGTGATTTAGATCTCAGCACAATAATACGGTTCAGAAAACACTTAAAGCTTCTGCAGAAACTGGGTGTTAGTGAAGTAACAGGTTTAAAAGTAAAAATAAAGGCCCTCCCCCCATCCTAGGATACCCACCAAAAACTCATTTCTCAGTTCCAGTTTGTCTTTTGTCTCAGCCAAATAAACAAAAATAGCAAAGCTACAAAATTATTACACTACTCAGGGTAAATTCTGGAAAATGGGAGAGTAAAAGGCTCTCTAGTACAAGTTTGGATTTAGGACGTACCTGCTCTGATCCCAGTTGGCTGCAAAAAGGACTAGAATCTTCCTGCCATAGTGGTCCAGATTGGCCAGGCCCCCAGGGAAGCCATCCTTGAGTGCCTGCTTGATGCCAGGGTCAGTGGCCTTGAAGCTTTTGAACATGTCCAGATTCTGCTGCCGGTACTCAAAGTACTGTGCCAGGAGGCGGAAGGCCTCAAAGTGATGAAACTTCCTGGCCCGCAAGAAGCGTAAGATGAAGGCATCATCTGTGCGCAGGAAGCCAATGTCTGGCCTGGTGATGACCATGTCCCTGACCTCCTGAATGTCCTGGTGCAGTGTATCTGGGTTCTCATTGAGCTCCAGGCGAGCCTTCTCCAGGGTCTCAGGAGAGAGACCAGCTTGCAAATGAGTCATTGTTCTGCTTGTTCCTGAGCCTTCCCTTCTGAAGCGCTTGTTGACTGTTCCACAACAAACCTGGCCCTTGCCACCACCACACTCTGGCCCCCAGACCTGGCTGCTGCCTGCTTCCTCTCCCTTACAGGAAATGATTTGTCTTGGTGTCCAATCAAGTACCCTGTTGCTCCTGATTTCCCACAGCTTTACTGTGGGGGATATAAACTTCTTCCCCACCCGCGAAAACACGGTGCTCCACTTTGGTTCCCTATTCCCTTTCCCGTAAAGAGATGTGGACCTCTGGCGGGCTCTGCACTCCTCTTCTTGTCCTTTCTCTCTCCTAACACAACACCCCTAATTCCACCTACCACTGGTGGTTCTGATCTTGGTACTGTCCTCTTCCCTTCTCTTCCAAGATGTAACAAAAACAACCCCCACGCACATCTCAGCCCCAGCACTGTGATGCTTCTGCGGTCTGAAGATGCTTCTGATGCTTCTGAAGGATGCGCCCGCCAGGGATCACGATGGAAATTCTGATTAATAATAAGGTGGCTCTTCAGCGCTGAGCTCCAGGGCGAGGAGAGAGCGTCTTAGCCAGAAAGAAAAAGAGAGAGAAAGAGGAGGAGAGAGGAGCTTATTTCTCCCTCTACTTATTCAAAGATGCTATTTTTAAAAGACATATTTGTGGGATTTTATTTAAGATGATTGTGATCCAATTAGGTGGAGACTCTGCAGATAGCGCACCTTCCCTCCTCCCCTTAGAGAAATACTCCGTGATCTCATAAGGCACCGGCAGGGGTTTTGGTGGCCTTGGCACCAGCGTGGGCTCCCCCTACCCCACCCCCAACTTCTGCCTTCTTCTAGCCCTTTATTTCAACGCACTTGCCGTGGGGAGAGAGAGGGAATCTCTTTGGGGATGTGTGTTTCAAAAACGGGAGGAGGGAAGGGAGTTGGGGAAAATAAAATAAAAATGTCTTTTTCTTTTCTATATAAAACCCCAAAGCAAGAAAGAAGAAAGAGCAGCCGGCTCCTACCAGCAAACCCGGAGGCGGGGACGCTAGGCAATGCGGCACTCCCTGGCATCCATCAGCCGCGGCTTCAGCGGCGGCGGCGGCGGCGGCAGCATCAACTCCTCTGGGCGGGATGGAAGGAGCAGAGAAGAGGCGCGGCAGCGGGGACGCGGGCCGAAGACGCACTGGGGAGCAGCCGCGGCCGCATAGTCTGCCGGCAGCCCGCTGGCTCTCCCGGCAGGAGGGGCGGGGACCGCAGAGCTAGGGCCACCGCTGTCCCAGGTCCTCGCCCGGCCCTGCCATTTTCGCCTTCGGGAGAGGAGGGAGGGAGCGGGACCTGGATGCCTGGATGGGGAAGGCCACGCGGACGGCCGCTGCCTTTGTGCGGCCGGGGCCGCCGGGGCGGTGGGCGCGGTGGGGCGGCTGCTGCGCCGCGCTGGCCTGTCCCCGTTCGCTCCCGAGCGGCCCGAGCCGGGAGCGCCCCACCGGGCTGCTGCTGCGGCTCCGGCTGCTGCTGCGGCTCCGGCTGCTGCTGCTAAAAGAGGACTCGGCTCAGCCCAACTCCTCTCTAATTATCCCAGCACAGATCTCGCTGCGACGTAAGCACTCGCTCGGCTCGCGCACGCACTCCGCTCCGATCTCCCTGCCTCCCTGGGGTAGGACGGCGGTTTCGGTGGCATAGAAATATCCGAGTCCCAAGTTTCGCGTGCGTCTTGTCCTCACTCCCCCGCAGGCTGCTGGGCGGGCATCCAGGCCAGCCGAGGAGGCGAAGCCTTCCAGCCTCCCCACGCCCCTCGCTCACCCTTTGTGTGCGAGACCCCGGAGCGGCCGGGAGAGTAGCTGTGGTAGACGGTAGTTCACACTGACACGCATTTTCTAGTTCCCGTAGGAGGTAATTCCGATGTGGAAGGAGTACGGAAACATTTTGTTCTTGCCGCATTTGTTGTTGCCTGAGATGTTTGATTTAGAAAAGAAGACCAGAGTGATTCTAAGGCATGTGTTGATGATTTAGCCTCCGGAGGAACTTACATGAATAGTTTTTCAACCATAAACTCTTCCTGCTAAATTCCTGCTGAAGAGGATGAAAATGAGCACTGGGGCAAATAAGAATAATAATGCAATTCGCAAAGGAAGAAAAATAGGCACTTCTTAACTCACTGCTCATCTCATAATAAAGGAAATATTTCTGGAGACACATAGGATGTTTTTCCCTCAATTGTATGCATCTGTATACGAGACTCGTCATAAAGGAGCAGGAGTCTTTGAGCTTAAGATGACTGTCTATGGATTTGAGGAAAGGAATGTTTTCTAGTTTCAAAACACAGCATGTATTACTGAGCATGTCACTAAGAACAACTTTTGGCTTACAAACTGTAGAATGGAATCCTGAGTTCAAGTTAACTCAATACAACAAATACTTATTGAGCTCCACTAGGTGTGGGGCATTGTTCTGGATTCTACTGATAGGAGGTGGTGTTGAACATCAGAAACTTTTGTCATGCTTTGAAGACTATTAGAACCCTCAAATTACAGGCACACTATTTTTATTGTTCTCATGGCAGCGGTGTTGACAAAAGGAAAGAGAGAAGAAGGTTGTATAACAGAACTATACCATTTTATTAATTAAATTAGTGCAAAGTAATGTATTATAGGACCCAGAATAAAAGAATAAATTACTCATACATACACACACACACACACACACACACACACGCACACAGTCATTATTCTCAAGGAATTTACATTTTAAGTGGGAGAGGCAAAAAATAAACTGTATAGATATGTGTGTGTATATGTGTATATATAGGTGTGTTATATATATGCACTGTATAAATTTAAGGTCCTTCTAGGACTTTATGTAATTATGACTCTCACAAGCATCCTGAATGCAATGTGAACTGTTAAATAATTTTGTTCTCAGTTCAAAAAATTTTGAAAAAAATCATTTTGGGGCAATCTTTTAGAAGTTGAAGAAAATTTCTGTCTCATATAACTATATGAAGAGGTTTTAGTCATCACCAATATTGAAAGACAATTCTCCATATATATCTTGTGTTTCTGCATGTATTTTCAAGGAAGTTTGTATAGGGAACAGACTTGGAAGATCCTTGGAAGATAGAGATAGTACCTCCATCTGGAAAAAGGGTAGGTTTATTTACAGCCTCGTAAGCCATAGTATTTCTGTCCTGAGCAAAGGGCGAGCAGGCTTATTTGAATTCCCTGAACTCAGCTATTCTACCGTAATGCCCCACCCAGTGTGTGTGAAAGTATCCCCCTCTTCTCTTAGCCCTGCCCTGTGGGAATTAATGCTCAGAGACCAGTGCAAGAAAGGCAGATGCTCATACTGCTTGCTGTGCCTGGGTGATAAAATCCTTTATCTCTAACCTAGGAGTTTTGTGTCTTCTACCAGCATCCTGAAACTGTAGCTGGCTAACTTGTTAGCTTGTAAGTGGGGTTAATACTCAGATCCTTCATCTTGCTGAAAAACTAATTGCTTAATTTTGTTCTTTAGACTATATTTTTGAAAGGAATTTATAAAATTCAATTAAATCTGTCATCCCATGGTATGATGGGACCAATATTTAGTGACAACATTTTTATTGTTTGTTGTTTATGAATAAAAGAATTGCTTCAAATAGGTTTATTTTAACATATCCATATATGGTATAAATAGCCTCTATCATTCACTGAGTTTCTTGGTCAGTTAGGCAGATATAAAATTTTTTTCTATTATATTTACAATCTATTAAGTCCTTTCTCCAATGATTATACTATTATTCTCTCTCTACTTGTACATTTGAAATAGGTTCTGAAACCAAAATAAATATACAAAGCCACCTAAAATTAAACAAGGTGTTTATCTAGATGACATCAAAGCATTTGATTCTCATTTAATATTAATTTACCCTGACAATTAATGTGAAGTTATGTAGGAACTAAAATATGAGCATAAATTAACTAAACAAAAGGATTAAGTAAAGCATTATTGGAAAAATAATTAAATCAACTTCAGTTGTTTTCAAGTAACTAGAAAAGCCAGTTTGGTTTACTGCTATATTTAAAATGGATAGAGTAATTTATATTTTTAAACATTTTATTCTATTTATTGTTAAATAGAATGTATATACAGAAAGGGGCACAAAACCAAGATGTACAGCTCAATTATATATTACCAAGCAGACACCTGTGTAACTGTCCAACCAGGTTAAGGAATCGAGCATTGCCAGTGACCAGAAAGCCCCTCTCCCACCCGCTCCTGACTACTGGCCTCTTCTTTCCAAAAAAGAAGCCACATTATCTTCATTTTAAAAGCAATCCTTAACATTTTTTTTTCAATTTTACAAACTAACCATAATTTATTCTTCCTGTTTTTAACATAATCATTCATATGTAATTTTGTGATTGGCCTCTTTCATTCAACATTATATTTGTGAGATTCACCTATGTCGTTGCATGTAGTTAATTCATTCATATTCTGTGGTGATGCATGACATTGCATTTTATAAACATACTACAATATATTTTTCCATTCTACTGCTGATAAAAATTTAGGTTGTTTTTCAATTTGGGGCTGTTATGACTCATGATGTATGAACGTTCTGGTACACATCTCTTGGTACACATGGACACATCCAGGAACGAAAATTGCTAGGTCACCTGTGATGTGCATCACATATACACATCAAATTTAGTAAATAAATTTCCCACATGGTTGTAACATTTCATCCTTCTACCCAGCAGTATATGAGGGTTCTCACTGTGCCACATTCTCATGAATTATTTTTATTGTTTATAATTTTAACTTTATCCATTCCGATTTTGAACAGGTGTGTTGCATTATGGTCTTGGTATGCATTTCCATGATTACTAATGAGGTTAAATTTTCACATTGTTTTAGGCTATTTGTATACCCTTTTGTAATTTTGTCCATGTTTATGGTAGGTTGTATATTGTTTTATTATTGACTTGTAGGAGTTCTTTGTAGATTCTGAATATGAGCCCTTTGTTGTGTGTGTTGCAAATATCTTCTCCCAGTCTTTGGCTTGTCTTTTCACTCTTTTAATAGTATCTCTTAATTAACATAATTTTAAATTTTAATGTAGTTCAATTTTTTTTCCCCATGAATAATGCTTTCATTGGGTCCTCTTTAAAAATATCCCACAGTTACTCAGTTATTCACTGACATACCTTTTAAAAGTTTTATTGTTTTGACCTTTCCCATTTAGACTTGCAGTCCATCTGGGATTGCACTTACTGCACAATATGAGAAAGAGATCAAGTATTTTTTATTGGTTTGGCATCATTTATGGAAACTATTTATTGAAAAGATCACTTTTATTTTCCTACAGAACAGAAGGGCAACCATTGCCACAAAATAATTGTCAATATATGCATGGATTTTAATTCAATATAAATTTTAAACTCCACCTTGTTTTACACAATCAGCATTCCTCAGTGGTTCTCAAAGAGCGTGCTCCAGACCACCAGCATTAGCATTACCTGGGAACTTGTTAGAGTTGTGAATTCCCATGCCTGTCATACTGAATCAGAAATCCTCCCAAAGGCTTAGGGACCCACCTAGTTTTCTGGTCAGCCCTTTACACAGCCTAATTTACACTAAAGTTAGAGAATCATTGCTTCAGATTTGCCCACATATTTATCCTATTCATTGTTACCTATCCATTTCTCTATCTCTGAGTTTCCACATAAAATTGTTGTTTTTTGTTACTTGAGGAATATTTTTTATTATGTCCTTTCATACAGATCTGAGGGTTATAAATTACTTGTTTTGTTTGCCTGAAAGTCACTTTATTTTACCATCACTCTCAACGAATATTTTTGCTAGGCATAAGATTCCAGATTAGCAGCTATGTTCTTTCAACACTTTAAATAATATATTCTATTTTTTTCTGGCCGGTCTTATTTCTGTTTGTAAAGTTACCTATAAATATTTTAATTATTCCTTTGAAAGTTATCTCTATTTTTCTCTAACTGATTTTATTTTCTCCTGTCTTTAATTTTCAGCAGTTTTAATCTACACTTTTTATTACTTTACTCCTTTACCACTCTTTTATTCTTGCATTACTTTATACATTTTTAAAATTCTACTTGGCATTTATAGGACTTCTTGACTTTATCTTGATGGTTCTTATCTGTTTTGGAGTGACCTAAATCATAATATCTTCAAATATTGCTTCTGTTCCTTTTATTTCTCTTCTGCTTCTGGAATTCCAGTTACACCGATGTTACATCTCTCACTGTTTCTTCTATATCTCTTTCCATGTTATCTACATTTTCCATTGTTTTTTCTCTCCATCTTGTTTCTGGACATTTTCTGTCTTCCTTTCTTTCAGTTTATTAAATCACTCTTTAGCTCTTTCTAGTGTGTTGTGCTGTCTCTTCACTGTCTCTTTATCGAATTCTTAATTTTGATTATTTTATTTTCTAGTTCTAGGATTTCTGCTTGATACATACACAGACATACATATAACAGAGATAACAAATAGAGATATATTAGTTATGTTGTAATTATTAATGTAAGTTTTTATCTCCTTATTTATAATGAACACAGTGATTTTAAAGTTTTTAATAACTTTAATATCCAGGTCCCTTGTGGATCTCTACTTTTTATTAATTTATCTGTTGTTTCTACTAGTTTTAATTTATACCACATTATCTCTTTGAGTGGCTATTTTGTTATTACATACTTGTCCTTGCACTTACAAAATTATTTTTAGGAATAAATGGAGGCCTGGGATGATGTTATCCGTCTCTGAAGAGTTTTCACATTGGCTTCTATCAGTCACCTGAAAACACTAGCACCTATGGAAAACTGGGCACTAAACTACGGATCAACTTAATCCCATTGTAGGGAATAAAATTATGTGGAACTGAGCTGCATTCTCTATGAGGATAAGTATGTTTCTTGCAATGGACTGAATGATTATTCCCTCCGAAATTCATATGTTAAAACCTAATTCTTAATGTGATGGTACTTTGAGGTGGGGCCTTTGTGAGTTGATTAGGTTATGAGAGCAGAGCCCTCATGAATGGGATTAGTGCCCTTATAAAAGAGATCCCAGAGAGCTTGATCACCCCTTTAGCCATGTGAGATTACAACAAGAAGATAGCTATAAGTGAACAAGAAAGCAAGCTCTCACCAGACACTGTATCTGCTGGTGGCTTGATCTTGAACCTTCCAGACCCCAGAACTGTGAGAAATAGATTTCAGTTGTTTGTAACCCACCAAGTTTATGGTATTTTGGTTATAGCAGCCCAAACAGAATAAGATACTTCTAATAAATTCCCTTGTGCTGGGCCCTGGACTCTAAACCTATCTTCTAGACCTTCAAAGATGTCAGCCTCTCCACCTCTACGCTGCTCTTTCTTCAATCACAAAATTCCTTTAAAGAAAAAAGTGCCCCTGAATACTGGATTTACCTCTTCTGATCTTCCTCTTTTTCTTTCTTATTGTCTGTCTGATATATTCATGCATAGTCTGTTTGTATTTATTGTCCCTTCTAGATGTCCTCAGCAGGAACGTTGATCTCCAAAGTACCTAAACTGAGTCCTTTTTTCTTAAGAGACTGCAGATTAACTTAAACCATTCTCCAATTTCTCTTATTACTGAGAGGCAATTTTTTAATGTCAGAGATTATAATTTAATATCTATATCTATATCCATGTGCATAATTAGGAGATATATAGAAACTATTTCATGAGGAGAAATATGTCTGCATTATTAAGTCACTACTAGGAGATCACATGTTCATTAAAAAATACTTAAGCATTAAAACATATTTCTAAATTTTTCCTTTAGTATTTAATTATTTAATTATTTAGTATTTAATTATCCAGTACATAATTATTTCATCACCTGCAAGTATCACTCACAGACAAGTGATTGCTGATCCCAAAAGTATAAGAAAAAGTTTATAAGTTAACATTTAATTAAACTAAAATTTAAAATTGGGCATTGTTTAACTTTTTATTTTGAGATAATTGTAGATTCACATGCAGTTCATGAAACAATGCAGAGAGATACAATGTATCCTTTGCCCAGTTTCTCTCAATGGAAATATCCTACAAAACTATAGTACAGTGTCACGATCAGAATATCGATATGGATACAGTCAAGAGTCAGAGCATTTCTGTCAGCACAGGGATCCTTCATGTTGTCCTTTTATAGCTACATCCACATCCCACAAGCTCTATTTAATCCCCAGACTCCAAAATACCAGTGCCCCTAAAATATCTGTATGCACCAAAGACTTTAGAGTCTTTTTCCTTCTGCAATTAGAGGGTTCATAATTAATAGTCTCCTAAACACAGGGAGCATTATGAGCATTGAAATAATAACTCAGTAATCTTCATTGTCATAACCGTTCACAATCACCGTTGTCATTGTCATAGTTAATATGCAAAATTTTTTCCTCCAGACATTTACTTTAGTTTCTTCTTTCTTTTTTTTTATATCTAGGTAGTACTCTAGTTAAGCTAAAAACTAAAATGAGTGCATTGCCTTTAAAAGCATTGCATAGAATAGGTGTTGCAAATGTAGTTGGCAAATTCTCATTCCATCTTAGTGTTGTGTTGTGTTACCAATAATATCACACCTTCACAGAAGCCAGTAATAGCAAATTGATCCAGCTAGCTAGTCCCCTTGCGATACAAATGCTTCCCAGATATCTGGTTAGATGCAGTGGAGATTATATTGCTCTCCTTTCTTTCCAAGAAGAAAATGTAATCAAGGAGGTGATTATGTTAAATCTTATTAGTTTTCAGAGTTTTACTTAAAATTATTATAGATATTTTATACACATATTTTAATAGTAATTTATTTCACAGATCTATATTAAGTCAATTTTTTGTTATTTTATTTTATTTTACAATGTTATACCTTTCTTTTAATAAAGGCTTTCCTGAAAGGATAAAATTTGCCTAAGTCACTGAATTCCATGTGTCAATAGTTCCAATATAAATAACTAAACAGGTGAAACCAGATTAATATAATCATCAAGAACCACCTCAAGGAAAAACACTCCCTAAAAGGTTTGACAGGGTTGTATGTGTGCGTTGTGTGTGTGTGTGTATGGGTAAAAGGTGATGAAGGTCTGGCTGGATGTATAAGAACCTCGATTATTTTTAAGCCAATCAGTTGTCATGTGCTCACTCCCTGACCAGCAGCTTGGAATAAGCAACACTACCTCCCCTACAGTGTCTATCCAGGGTGAAGATACTTCAATAGATACACATATGGAAAACTACCATTTTGCTGAATTTTTCAGACTTGTCATTTCTTATATGAATGCAGTTATATCTAAGCTTGTCAATGGCAGCAAACATGTCTGTGACTAAATGTCACCCTGTTGGTGATGTCTCATCAGTAGATAAGAACAAATTCAGTTCTGCCTCATTGCTCTTGTTTTGAGGCATATAATTTCAGTTCTAACATATTTTCATACCAACTGTTCAAACTTGAATCTCTTTCATTTTTCTCAGGAGTAATTTTTTCTCAAAAATATTGACAGTCTTGTTATTGCATCATATCTGTTAGTAATCATCTACTAGGACCTGGGTTTGTTTTAGTGCAACATAATTAGCTAAACTTCAGAACGTTAGAAGTAAATTTTTTATCATAAGCACATGGAAACCATATGTATGTTTGCCGTGCCTGACAGTCCTAATGCCAGCATACATTAAGCACTCAAAAAGGCTATCAGTGGGGGAAATAAGTGGAAGCAAAGTAAAATTTGTTAAAGTAAAAAAATATCCTGACATGTTCCAAATATAGACCATGTTTTAAAAGTGGAAATAGTCTACGTAATGTATAAGTGAAACACTGTGGATTCTTGAAAGTATTTGTTTTTGACATTTGACCCAATTGTTACCAATTGGTATGATTTCTTTTGCACTTCAGTTAAATTGTCCTTTGCAAGTATTTCCCTCAGATTTCCATGGATTCACTTCTTCTCTGGCTTCTCTGGTTATAGATAGTCATGTGTCTTTCCCAAACTATTTCCCTTCTGGCTTACTAGAGAGGATTACATGGTAGGAGAAAACCTTGAGATGGTCCAGCTGGATTCGTATTGATGGATTATTAAGATGATATCCTTAGTAATACAATGAGCATTTTAAAAATCATTCTAGTAAGCCATGGATTGAATCCTCATGGGAAATTTGAAAAAGATGTTTAAAAATTTGAATGATATTTCAGTCCTTTATTAATTCATTTGTTCTTTCACAAAATATGTATTAAGAACCAATTAGGATATAGGCCCTGTGCTAGACAACTTTCTCTCTGCTTCATTTTCAGCTCGCCGCTGTATAGATAAATTATCTAAACTATCAGAGACTTATTTTCCAGAAGCTCATTTTTAGGATTGCCATGGTCATGTTTTGTAGTTTAAGATGGACGCAAATCTACAAATTCAAACAGAATCCTATAGGATAATGACCGCTACCAGTGATACTGTGGCTTTTTTTTTTTTCAAATCAATAATGTAACTTAAAAGATAATCCTTTAGCATCCTGTTAGGAGCAGCCCAGCTTTTCACAACCATTCAAAACAGGTTTTCTCAACCTGTTTTAGATAACAACACATATGAAGACATCATCCATGGACCTATGGCTTTGTGCAATCCCTGAAAAGCTTGCTTTCTCTGGTATTCTTCCACTCAAAAAAAAATGTATATTGGAAAAATAAGAATGAGTTATAAGAATATAACCTAGACTCCTACTCTCAGTTCTATGTGTAAAGGTCAATAATTTCCAAACTTCAGTCCTTCGAGTCCCAGTGGTAACAAATTACATGTAACACACCACAAGTGATCGTTTGCAGTGTATCTGTTGGCTCCCTGTAATTAGGAGCTACTGGCCTTGGCTTCATCAGTTGAAGTGAAGCTTAGCAGTTTTTGTGTCTGAATAATTAGATGCCTTTGATAACAGCTTTTTTGATGACAGTTTTCCCTTTAGTGGTGTCAGTAGCAACCTTACTTTCCCAACCTCTGATCGACCCAGCTCCGCATAGCCAAATCCAATGTTGGCTGCGCTGGGAAATTCTGGTCCTTCTCTGCTTTGCAGATCAATCAAAACAAAAGTAAGGGGTCAACCAAAGGTTTCAAATTCAAATGTCATTAAATGTCTTAAGATGTGATGCAGCCTATGTAAGGTGACAGGAAATGTTGGCAATTGCAGCAAACTGGAGAGCATGCCCAGCATCCAGGTGTCCCAATTTGTTTTCATACCGTGCAGGACACCAAAACATCTTCTGGGCTGCCAGTTTGCAACTCTTGACATTAACCAATATATTCTACCCAAACTATTCCTCTCTCATGCTTCAAACCTTAGATTTAGGGTCCTCTGTAGCTTTTGCTCCTGCACTGACCTCCTCACACAGCACCTGAGAACTTCCTTATCTCTAACCCACAGGTGGACTCGGTACACAGGACTGAGTTGTGAAGCATGCCCCAGACCCTTACATACTGTTATTACAGACCATCCATCTGTTATTTGGCTTTACTCCTTCTGGTTGCTTTCCCTGTGGCTAGAACATTACCTTCTATCTGAAACCAGGTGCCCGGCATCCATAGACAATTCCTCTAGAATATAACCATGAAACGTCTCACTTCTGAATGTTCTTCCACCAGTATGTGGACTGGAGGCTTCACCCTTTCTACCTGAACATGCAGCCAGGTTCCAGAACTTACTGCAACTATAATCATCGTCAAGAGCATGTCTCTCCTCTGACACTGTGCCCGAAGGATGCAGTCCCCTCCATACGAACGCCTTAAGCCAAGCAGCATCTCAGAGAGATTTTATGGCTCCATCTTTCTTCCTGTATCCAACAAACATCGTTCCTGAGTTCACCAAAATTATAATTCAAGGGAGAATATACCTTGAGTAGGCCAGAACAGGCTTTTAGTTTTCCACATGCAGGGTTATGCAAGTTTCTCTCCACATTTCAAGAAACTATGGAAAGCCTGGCGTTGACCCCCAGAAGGAAAACCATCCATAATACACAGGCCAGAACACTCTGCCCTGTAAAAGCAGCAGTCAGCTTAGTCAAACTGTTAGCTGTCCATTTTCACACTGCTTGGTTGCAAAGGTTAAGAGGCATATTTACTATAAATATTTTCCTATACCTTAGCAACTTCACAACATACGCCTATCAAGTTACTCTGGAAAAAGGCATGAACAGCTCTCACAATGAAGTAAAACATAAGAAAATAACATCATTAAACTGTTAGTAGCAATTTTCTCCAACTAGAGTTTCTGAATTGTCTATTGTTAGAACATTAATCATCGAAAATCATATCTTACTTCTCTCTTCTGATCCTATAATCCTCTAGAAGCTACAAGATAGGACACTAAAGATAGCTGCAGGTTTTCTGAAATCCGAGTACAAGGGAATATCAAGAGTTTGATATATATTTATTGTTGAGTAAAAGAAATAAAATACTAGGGTCATGATTTCAAAATTAGTCAAAGAATAACTGACTTCATACGGCTGTAAGAATTCCTTAAGTATAAAACAACGGAGGAAAAAAATTTTCCAACCCCAATTTCCAAGATACTTTCATCGTTTCATGCAAATGGATCTACTCACTATCTGCTATAGTTAACATATACATTCTCCCAGAGCCATCCATTCCTCCAGGCTCACATCAGAGTAGAGCTGTGGTCACAGATGTGGTCTGGCTTCCCACCAGAGAAAGCTGCAAACTTCATAGAGCCTGAGTAACATCCAGTGGCCAAAATCTCAGTGGTCACTTGGGGGTCCAGTCTCTCTAATGCCAGTTAAAATTAGGGTTGCATGATTTAGGGAGATAGGAAAAGATGCTCAGGAAAAAAAATTTTTTTTTTTTTTGAGACAGAGTCTCACTGTGTTGCCCTGGCTAGAGTGCCGTGGCATCATCCTAGCTCACAGCAACCTCAAACTCCTGGGCTCAAGCGATCCTCCTGCCTCAGCCTCCCGAGTAGCTGGGACTACAGGCATGCGACACCATGCCCGGCTAGTTTTTTCTATATATTTTTAGTTGTCCAATTAATTTCTTTCTATTTTTAGTAGAGACGGGGTCTCGCTCTTGCTCAGGCTGGTTTCGAACTCCTGGGCTCAAACAATCCGCCCGCCTCGGCCTCCCAGAGAGCTAGGATTACAGGCGTGAGCCACCGTGCCCGGCCAGAAAAATTTTAATTTAAGGTGTACAACATATAAAAATTTTTAGCATAAGTATGTACCATGCAATACTCAAGACATACTAAAAGTTTTTTTAATTAAATTGAAATCTAGCTGGCATCCCATATTTTCTCTGGCAACCCTAGTTAAAAAGTCTTTTGGCTACAGAGGGGAAGAAAGAATAGTAACCTTTAACAGTGAAAGGTGGGGCCTGTTTTATCAATTCCAGAAATAGAAGCAGGGGTGAAATGGGAGGAGGAGCTGGTTAGCGACAGCAGCCTCATGGTCACGGTGCTGCACCTGTCAGATCAGGTGGTCAAGTGTCTGCCGGAGAGTGGCCTGCAGGACTATGAGATGGTGGGGTGGTGGGGAATACAAGGGGTGGACTCAAGAAAGACTTTGCATGGGAACTCACTAAGGGTGTCCACAGCCTGGCAAGCACAGTCATTTGACTTATCCAACCTATCTCATGTGATTGTGCTGACTATTGGAAGTAGCAGAGAAACTCTAGGACATTCCCCTGTCCTATGGAAGGGAATTGAAGGGTTGAAAAGTTGGAAGTTCAGACAAACTTGGTGGATGTTTGAATTAAATGTGTCTTTAAATGTAATTCCAGCCTTTGAAATATCCTGTGGCTTAAATGAACTAAAACAGCATGCAGGACTATGTCTGTCTTACATCCACAAGATCCTTGTGCTTCTTCAATAAAAGGATGGAATCATGTTTATCATTGACTCCCCAGTACCGGATGCAAACCTGTATCAGTGGAGACAGCTGTAGATGTCTGTTGATTTGATGTGTTGTGATTATGAGACTGAAAATAGTGTTTCTCTAAAGAAAAGAAATGGGTTTCTCAAGGCATCAAGACCTGTGGGGTTTTTTTTCCCAAGATGATCAATAATTCAAAATGTAATTGAGATTGTTTAAAGTAAAATAAAAGCAATCTGCTAAAAATAATAATAACAAATATAAAATTGTAATATTTCTCTTTATTCAAACACTGGAAACTACTGAAGCCATCTCTGTGCATGACCAAACACTCCACTTTTTTAGGAAATGGTTAGCTGCACTCCAGTGGCAGAGTGATCTCATTGTGACCAGGATTAACATTATTGGATGGATGCAGAATACCTCTGAGAGAGCAGTGAGCTTAATATCTGGTGGTGTACTCAGAATAATGTCCCATTTTATCCTCCTTCCACCTCACGCCACTGGCCCACTGCCCTGACTGGAACTGTTCTGAGACTCAGCATGTCTTTTGCAATAGATGAAATGCATAATTCACAAGCAAAATGCTAAGAGGCTTAACCTGGAAAATGTCTCATTTTGAGCATAGAATAATATATTAGACACCACGAGAATAAGGAAATGATATCAAATTAGGAGCATTAGACAAAGCAAAAATTATAGCTTATCTCATAAGGTTTATCTTTTACTATAATACCCAGACTGTCTAGTTTACATAAAAATTCACTTATATAAATACTACTTATATAAAAATATATAAACTGTTCCAAAATTGATATTTTAATAGTTTCAGTAGAAAATTATACTAATTTCTAATAGCTGTCATCTTCCATGAAAATAACAAAATGAGAATGTGTTCTTAGAAAAAAATGTACCTCTTGCAGAGGATTCACCAAATTCATAAAATTTGTAACTGTTCAGGCTAAGGCAGAGGGATAAGATCAAAAAAGAATATCATGGGGCTTTAAATGATTTGGTTCTATTTTATTTTTTAGGATGTATGGTGATCATAAGGGGTTCCTTATAATATTCTTTCTATCTGTTCCTATGTCTTAAATGTTTCATAATAAGCTTTTAAGAAAGAAGTAGAAATCAGAGTTACTTCAGTTATACATATCCTATGGTGACCTTTACATACAGGTCAAAGTATGTGCCACATATCTATTTGGTATGATTTTTGTCTTTGGGAACATAATCACCCATACTCTCTGATGCTTCTTTATGCATCCAGCTACAAATCAAAGGAAGATACTTTGATGAGCAAGCAAAATGGCTTTAGATTTTAAAGATCTATCATACACAGAAAATAGTACTTATTATAGACTTCTCTAACCCCATAAACCTCTCTAACTACTACCCTCTCTCTTTCTTCTTCTCCTCTTCTTCAAACGTTTTGAAGAAGCTACTTAAAGTCACTACCTCTTCTCAGCCGTCCTCCATTCATCCTCAGCCATGTCCTCTGACTCACTCCATTAACATTGTAGTCATGCATTAGTGGTTGCCACTAGAAAATTCTTGCTAAATCTTACTTAATCTCTGTAGCATCTGCACTGTTAATCTCCTCATCTTTCTTGTCATATTATCCTGTCATCTTTAGGCTTCCATGAAATGATATTTATTTGGCTTTTCTCTTCTGAGTCCAGATTCTACCACTTACCAGCCTCTTCCCCTTGACAATTTTACTGTAAGCCTAATTTTACCTATAAGACTAATTTTTTTCACTGTAAAGATGGCTCATTGTAGCATTACTAGGACTGTTTATTGTATCTGTACAATAGAAGACCAGTCAGTCATTTTAAAATATAAAGTAAATCAGTTGTGATTGTCTGGAAAAAGTAGGTTGCACAAAAGTATTTTTTTTACAAAAGGAATTATCCATAGCAATATAAATATGTAGAGAGCAGGAAAAATTGGAGGCATATGCACCATACTTCACCAAAGGTTGTTTTATAGAGTGGATTACATAGAATGTTTACCTTCTAAATTATATATTTATATCATTGTAAATTTTGTATAAGCATATGTTACTTTGATAGCTATAAAATATGAAAGAGAACGTGAGAAATAGGGATATAATAGACTTCATTGTATTGTCAGGTTGATTAAATCATATAGCACTTGCCTTGGATTCATTATGGGTTTAACTGTCTATAGGACACGATAAGCCCACAAGAAATGTTAACTATGATTATTACCTCATTGCACATTTATAGTTTCATTTCTCTTCTCCTTAAAATCCTAAAATGTTTATGTTCCCCAAGGTTGTCACTTTTGCTCTTTTTTATCACTTTATATGCTTCCCCTGCCATTCCCCTGCCAATGACTCACACATTTCCAGCCCAATTACCTTGGGAAGTTCCAGATCTGCCTACCACAGTCTTGAGCATATTTCTATGCTCAAGACCCCCAAATGCAACATGCATAAATCTAAAGTCTTCATCTTGACCTTCCATAAGCACTCTGCCTCTGGGCTCCCTATTTGAGTCCCTGGTACCACCATCAACCCATTGCATGAACCAGAAAACTGAAGGTCAACCAATATTCTGCTGTCATGTCTCGTAACTGATACCTGCTCCAGTCGATTCTACCCCTTTATCTCCTTCGTAGCTCTAGAATCCATCCACTTATATTCAACCTCACTACCATTCCCTTGGTCAGTCACTACATCACACCTCTAACTGCCTCCTATCGGTCTCACTGCCCCAGCTTTACACCACTCCAATTCATTTATTCAACAAGCATTTACTGAGCAGAGTTTATAGTCATTGGGGAGAAAAATAAGTAGATTTGCAATCACAACTTCTATTTCCATCAGTGTTGGCTTTATTATTCTTATTTCATATAATATTACACAGACATACACATATTATTCATACTCAATTTTTTAAGAATGTAGACATCTTAATGCAATCAAACCCTAGGATGACAGTGATATGACAGTGATGGTACAGGGGGTCTTGAAGACACAGGATAGAAAACCAGCTTAGAGTGGACTATTTCAAGGAAGGCTTCCTGGGGGAAATAACATCTAAGCTGAAACCTGAAGTATGAGTAAGTGTTGGCTGGACAGAGAGAAAGAGAAGTAAGCGTTCCATGCCAGAAGCACCATTTTCAATGTCCTAGAAGCCAGTCTTCTTAGCATGAAACATTCCGTTCCAGTGTAGCTGTTATTTGTCACCAGGATACAAGAAACAGAAGAAACAGGCAGATCTCTACAAACTTGGTAAGGACATTAGACTCCATCCCAAGGAGAATGGGAGCCATTGCATGATTTAAAGCAGGAGCATCATGTAGTAAGACGATCACCTGGCCACAGTGGTGCCTGCCCTGCCCTCTAATCAGAGTGAACATTATACTTTCTGCTTAAGATGCTTCATCAGATCTCTATTTCCCTCAGTTTTAACCCCAAGTATTATCTGGTCCCCATTTACTTCTTTATTCATATATCTTATTATTCACCCAGCTTTTACACACTCAGCTTCAGCAAAATCACTCTTCTACCATTCCTTGAAAACAAAAGTACTGCACAGTCTTGCTTCTGAGCCTTTACATACTCTGTTCCATGCTCTGCTCCCAAATTCTGGAACATACTTCTGCTCTGGTAACAAGTACTAATCATTCAGGATTCACCTTGATATCATCCCCATTATATGACTCACCCATTCCTGTATACGTTTGATCTGTGCCTCTACTCTGTAATCAAAACGCTGTATGAGGATCCCTGTATTTTTATCACTTATCATGCTCCACTGTAAATGCCTACTTTTTTCTCTCTTTCTTTTTGTATTGTTTCCTAGTATGCATAAATCTTGTAAAGTTAGTGCTTTGTTCTGTAGGGATATCATAAATATATGGTTAATTAATGTATTAATACCACTTAGTTTTCTTATTTCTTAAGAAATGCAGGTTTCTTAAGGAATGTAAACACTCAAATAAATATATCAAATAAAATATTATAATGGCATTAATTTAAAACAGATAAGAAATATCTTTATAAATTATATGATGGAAATGTAGGAGTCAAGAGACCAGATACTAGTTATGTCTTTTTTACTTGCTGTGCTCCTAAGTTAGGCTCTTCAAGATCTCTTAACCACTTTTCTTCACTTGCAAAGGAAGGGTATTCAGTCAGATGATTTTAACATTTCGTTCAAATTTAAAATCCTCTAATCAGATAATAACATTTAATGTAGGTAGAATTTATGTAAAGTATAAATGTTTCCCAAACCATTTAACGAACAATATAGTTTATTTATTTCTATTCAGTTGTCTAAAATGGAAGTGAGGAAAATAAAATATATCTTTGTAAGCCACCAGTGTTTGACTAAATATCTTTCACACTCTCCTGATAAATTGGTTTGTTTTTGTGATTATGCTACCGAATGGAAAATTTAATTCTTAAATAAAATTGAAGTGGAAAACAATTTTTCTCAACCACAAATAGTGCCTTGAAACCCATTGTTAAATCTACTCTTAGTAATTCAATTCTAATCACTACAATTCAACCTTATATAGAAATTCGCTTATCAATTAAATGGACTTTTTTCCTGAATCTGTGTGTTGTATTAGTATCTTCACACATTAGCTTCTTTGATTAGAGAAATATAGAAGTTGGCATGGAGAATTCTGAACGTTCGTATTATATTTCTTCAAATGAGTATGACTTAGTGTCAGAACATTACAATACAGCTATAAATCTAAAATTTCCAGTGTTAGATGAACAAGGTAATATCACCTTTGAGAATCTATCCACAAACTGCCAGAGCAAAATTAAAAGCCATTCATCAAAAGAGCACACTGACTATCTTAGTAGAATGGACATTGATTATGTACCAATTAAAGCAGACATGACTCACACTGAATGGAAATCAATCGACTCTATCTGTATAATAAGCATGATCCTCCCCTCCCTGTCTTGGAAAATGGAGTTAAGAAGATGGCTGGGGAGAGAAATGTGCTCTTTATGTCAAGTTAAGTGCTGCATTGGAGTTCAACAAAGCTGAGGATAGTCCCAAAGAATGTGTGGCCAAGGAAACAGCAGACAGAGGCCTGCGTACACAGCCCCCTCCATCCTTTGGTGGCCAGCTGGCCTGTGGAGGGAACTGTAGCGGGATCTCTGCACTGCTGATCCCAGGGAGATCCTGTGCTTCTCCATGGAGGAAGAAGAGGGACTAAGGCAAGGGGCAGAAAAGGCCCCTTCTCCCACTAGAGCCAGGGGGTGTGCATTCCTCAGGGCAAAAGCATGAAGCATGTGCCTTTAAAATGGTGGGTGTCAGTCTCTCTCTCACTGTCCCTTCCCAGCAGTGGTTGTTTCACAGCGTGTTCGCACAGTGCTGCCGTGATACGCTCAAAGATTGCCCAACAGCATTTTTAAAACAGAAAAAGCAAATTCTTAGGTTTTACACACTTTGTTACATTGCACTAGAATGGCAAGAGTGAAGGCCTTAAATCTCAACAGCTCCATTTATTATATGTTGTAAACCTTTTATGGTTTGTACAGACAATTGAGCATTGCAGTGCAATGAAACAAGAGTAACCACACGGGTTGCATGAATTCAGTAACCAGATACAAACATGAGAGCAGCTGCTTTGACTGAAATGCTTACCATAATTTGATGCTGTTTTTTTCACAGAAACTATTTCATCATACAATATTATATAGTACATTTAGAAAAACTGCTAATTATGCCCCTTCTTCTCTTTAAAAAAATTTTTTTTCTATCATTGACTACAAATACCACATATATTATCAATCTTCCTTTGAGAACATGGATAAAAAAAGAAAGGAAAAACCTACATTGTTTTCTTTAGACTTCACACTTGTTTCTTACAATTGTTTTGTTTTGTTTCAAGTGGTCTCTCAGGACAAGAAAAGATATTACCTTATATTTGATTTTCTCGGGCTCTGGAGACAAATCTTTACCCAGTAATTCCAACATTTTTTTCTTACTCACACTTCTTTTCCTCTCTCTGTCCTCATTTATTTGTACCTCTATTTAAAGTAGTAATACTTGTTTTATTCTGTCTAGCAGTGGACCTTTATTGCATGTTCTTATCTATGACAGGGTGTACAAGCTCTTAGAGGGCAGTACACATGGCTTTTTCATCTTTGCCTCCCTCACAACCACAAAAAGAAGGTATTCTCCAAAGAGACAAAACTCAATATTTTGGTGTCTGATTGAACTGAGTTTAACTTAACAATTTTTTTAAAATGTTGCTTTTTGTCATTTAGAGAGAAAAAAATTTCTTGTCAAGAGTCAATCATTATTATCACTATGAACAACCTATGATCAGAGTCCATGATAGAAGATCCAGTTAGTGACCATGTTAGGAAGCAATATGCCCTAATCACACAGGCTGGAAACTAGATGCAAATATGTGACCTTTAATGTAATAAGCAGTTGTGTGCAAAATATAGCATTTTTCTTGTTCTTGCTACATAATAATAAAGCATCAAATGGAAAATAAAAATGTCTATCAATTATATGGTTGTTTTATTGACAAAAGATTAAAATGTCAAATGGTCTAAAGGTATACTTTGTACACACTATATAAAAATTGCTATTTCTAAGTAGCTGCCTGTTCAATATCAATGGAGCAAAATACTTGTTGAAGTGATTCAACTTTATGCTTTCCATGCAACCGTGTACTGATAATGTCTTTAATTCATTTTTACATACACGTTTTTCCACTTAATACATTTATTTGGTGCTGTGGTGCTTAAAGTTCTATTAAAAGGCTTAATACTTTGTATTTGAGGTTTACAAAGTAAATTTGCATTCTTTATATAATTCATCCTTATAACAAGTCAGTATTGCTCTTCCCACTTTAGAGGTGAGAACTGAAAACACAGAGGTTAAAGTACATGATCAAAATCCCACTGGTAATATATACCTGAGTCAGGACTTCCAACTCAAAGGAACTAGACACTTCCCAAGGCTCCTTATCACTCTACCACATGAGCACATCTAGATGGAAGAACTGTGATTGTCACAATCATTTGAATATTTTTCTTGCACAATTCTTAACCTTTAGCAAGAGCTCCATGTAAACAAAATTATTTACAGATGAAATGACATGATGTCTAGGATTTACTTTAAAACATTCTGGAAGGAAAAAAAATAGGGTAGCAGAAAATTTAAAAACAATCGGAGAAAATGTTGACAATTGTTGAAGCTGAGTTATAGATATATGAGACATTATTTTCTCTAACTCTGTGTATGTATAAAAACCCCTATAATAAAAAGTTACAAAAAATAAAGAGGATTTTTAAGCACTCACTTGGCAGCATAGATAGTAAATTATTCAAGTAAATGGTTCCTACTGATGTTAACAACAAAATAATTCTGGAGAAAGTCTACGATTACAATTCTTAGAGCTTTAGGCCTAGAGATTTCTACTTCAACTCATCTCCTTCCAATAAACAAAACGTTCACTTTTCAAAAACATTTACTGAGCATTCAAATTCTTCCATGAGCTAACCAAACAAAGCAAAATCTAAGGGAAAATTATGCGTAAAACCCCCAAATTAAAATTCCTTTTCAGAATTATAGATGAGAAGAGCTACTGGGAAAAGGAAATGATAAGAAAACACCACTTGAATATATTATTCTTCAATTCTATATAAGATGCTTATGACTTGGCACACTTTAAATTTAAGACTTTTTATGGAACTTAGAGAATACTTTTTTAAATAATGCAAGAAAAAAACCAAAGAAGTGAACAAATTTAATACAGTATGAAGAACAAAAATATAGAATTTTATCTTGAAAGTTATGATGCTGAGTGATTGCTGTATTATTGGCCCCTTATATGGCAATACAGGGGAGAGTGACACAAGAAAATGACCATAAATTTTTTATAAATGCACCATAGTGTAGGTGTGACAGGCCTCAGCATGTCACCTGTGATGGGAAAGGAATGTTTTTTTGCTAATCAGGTAAAAATGAAGACGTGAAATATCAGGCTTGCTCCCACCCATCGTGGCACAAAAACAGCACTTAGCATAAGAAATTAAATGTTCCCTGCAGAATCTGCTAGTGCTAGTCCACCAAGGCAATTTGTCCAAGCTCTTCTAGAGAGACACAGATCTGAACTTTCTGTGGAGAGTAGCTAAATGACAACCTCTCTGAGCTTTTAATTATGTTCAATGCCATAAAGTAGGCAGAAGTGAAAAGAGAAGAGTAGAAACATTGAGGTCTTTAATTGTTTCTGCATTAAGTTAGGCCAATAGAATTCATGTTTTTATGTGCATACATCAGGATCATACCACACTTGAATAGTGAAGGGGGAAAGAATACAAGTTAGAGCCATATTAGGAGAGACAAAACATGATCATTATGAATGATTCTTCTTTCCTTTTCCTTTAAGTGATTGCATAAGATGTTGTAAATCAATGTTAATATTTTTGTGGTTTTAATGGTCATGTAGTTATTTTGCAAATCATTTAAGGCAGGCTAACTCTAAGGTAGGTTTTTTCATAATAGAACCATCTTTGACATTTCTCTGGAATGTTCTAAGGGAATGGGCTTTCCAATCATACAGTTCGGGTTTGAATCCCTCTTCCACACCTAATTTATCTGGAGCAAGTTGCCTAAACTCTCTGAGCCTTAATTTTCATATCTGTAAAATGGGCATAATTGTACCAACTTTAATAGGATTGTTGTAAGGGTTAAATTTTGTAAAATATGTAAAGAGCTTAGTTCAGTATTTGACACATAGTAGGTACTCAATAAGTAGCAGTTAATAATATTATGCTGAGTAAAACATACACTTCTTTTAAATTAATTTTTCTTTCTAGTTTATATTAAAACTGATTGAACAGACCAACACATTCCAGCCTCTGATGCTGAAATAGAGTACTGATTCCTTAGCAATCAAATATCTGATTTTAATAGGGTGTAGGCAACATTGTTATTTACTTACCAAGAATCTATCCAACCTCTCTCTTACTTCCT
>NW_012144968.1:1289606-1290134 GCF_000956105.1 Propithecus coquereli
ATGAAATAGTCCTCCCAGCTTGACTAGCACAATTAGAACATTAGTAAACCATAAGGGCTAAATTGACAGCTGCTAAACTCACGCTTTATTTCTAACTTCCCCCATCTGACTGGTGCCACTACCTCATGAAGCTAGTGGGCGAGTTTATGGAGTTGAATATGCCGGTCTGATATCAGCTTTTGCCAGAGGTGCACTGTGTTTCCATTTGAAGTGGAATTTGTGAATAGTTGGACAGCTCAACAGTATTTTCTGATTCTGTCTGCTTAACAGCTCATCATGTCAAAGAAGACCAACAGATCACTGATGGAAGACAACAGATGTTTTAATGAGGATTGGGAACTGCAATATTATCTTGTATCTGCCAAAGATAAGATGATTTGCTTGCTTTGTAATACTTCATTATCAACATTAAAGAAATTCAATTCTCATCAGTATTATAACACTCATAAGGACCATAAATATTTTAAATTAGGGGGAAAGGTGTGAAAGTTTGTATTGCAAAAATTAAAAGAGGAAAAGCAAAAGCAA
>NW_012144968.1:1291354-1292976 GCF_000956105.1 Propithecus coquereli
ATCATGACATCACACTCAAATTAGCATTTCAGCCTCACCTAGTTGATATCACCAAGGCACCGAAAGAACTACAGATGGAATTGATTGAGCTCTCAGTAGATGACATTTTAAAGTCATTGTTCAATGCTGAGAAAGATCCAATCAAAATACGGAAAAATGTGGTAGAATACCCACATCTTCAGCAACATGCCCGGAAAATGCTTTCTTGCTTTTCAACCACTTATTGCTGCAAATCTACATTCTCCTACCCAACCCAAATCAAGATTTCCTTAAGATCACAAATGACTGATATCCATCTAGAGGATCAACTGAAATTGTGGACCTCTATGCTGCAACCAAATATTCAAATGCTTTCCAACAAAAAGTAGACACAACAAAGTCATTATAAGGTTAACTTCAAAATTAACAAATAGTTTTCACTTTTTGAAATTAGTAAGTACATAGTAATTAGATTTTTACAAAATAATGTACATTTTAAAGTATATCTAATGACATTTCTTGAATGAGGCCTTATTTGATTACAGCTGCATTAACGCAGCCTTCCAACATGAAAAGTTTCCTCACCTCTGCACCATACTCATTGAGTAGCAACTCCCCATTGCCCCATCCTCCAATTACTGATAAACATTCTTCTACTCTGTTTCTATGAGTTTGACTTTTTGAGATTCTACATATCAGATCACACAGTATTTGTCTTTTTGTGTCTGGCATTTCATTTAGCATAATGTCCTCTAGATTCATCCGTGTTGTCACAAATGGCAAGATTTCCTTCTTTTTTAAAGTTGAGTAAAATTTCATTGTATACATGCATACCACATTCTCTTTATCCATTCAACCATCAGTGGACACTTAGGTTGTTTCCAAATCTTTGCTATTGTGAATACTGCTGCACTGAACATGGGAAGGAAGATATCTCTTCAAGATGGTGATTCACCATTCTACTTTCTGCTTCTATGAATTGATGACTTTAGATACCTCATCTAAGTAGAATCATATGGTATTTGCTCTTTTGTGACTTTCTTATGTCACTTAGCATAATTTCCTCAAGGTTCATTCATGTTGTAGCTAATGACAAGATATCCCTCTTTTTCAAGGCTAAACAACATTCCATTTTAGTATGTACCTCATTTTCTTTATCCATTCATCTATAGATGGACATTTAGGTTGTTTTCACCACTTTTCCATTGTCAATAATGCTGCAATAAACATGGGAGTGCAAATTTCTCTTCAAGATCCTATATTCAACTTATTTTGATAAACACCCAGAAGTTGCACTGCTAGATCATATGGTAGTTCTATTTTTAACTTTTTTAGGAACTTCCATACTGTTTTCTATAGAGGCTGCATCATTTTACATTTCCACCAACAGTGCATAAGAATTTCAATTTTTCCACATCCTTGTAAACACTTATTATTTTCTGTTTATTTTTGTTGTTTTTGTTTTTGAATAATGGCTATCCTAATAGGTGTGAAGTCATATCTCATTGTGGCTTTGATTTTCATTTCCCTGTTGATTAATGTTGAGCAACTTTTTATATACCTCTTAGCCTATATGTCTTCTATGAATAAAAAGTCAACATAAAATGTAACCAAAATGTTTTTTCCCTTATAATATCCTGAAA
>NW_012144968.1:1293805-1294630 GCF_000956105.1 Propithecus coquereli
ATGGGATGCATTTCCATTTATTTGAATCTAATTTCTTTCAGCACTGCATTATAGTTTTCAGTATACACATCTTTTGCCTACTTGGTTAAGTTTATTCCTAAATATTTTATTCTTTTTGATGCTATTGTTAATGGTAATGTTTTCTTAATTTCTTTTTGAATGATTTAAGTGTATAGAAACACAACAAATTTTTGTGTGTTGATTTTGTATCCTGCAATTTTGCTGAATTAATTTATTAGTTCAAAAATGTTTTTGTGGAATCTTTAGGGCTTTCTATTAATACATATAAATATCATACCTTCTGTGAACAGAGATAAGTTTACTTCTTTCTTTCCAATTTGGATGCCATTTATTTTTTTTCTTGCCCGATTGCTCTGAGTAGAACTTTTAGTGCATGTTGAACAGTGGTGGTGAGAGTGGGTATCCTTTCCTTGTTCCAGATCTTAGAGATAAAGATTTCATTTTTCACCATTGAGTAAGATGTTAACTGTCAGATTTTCATATATAGCCTTTATTACATTGAAGTAATTTCCTTCTACTCCTAGTTTGTTGGGTGTTTTTATCATGAAAGAATATTGAACTTTATCAAATGCTTTATCTTCATTTATCAAGATGATCAAATATTTTTTATCCTTCATTCTGTTAATGTGGTATATCACACTGATTGGTTTTCATATATTGAATCATCCTTGAATCCTTGGGATAAATTCCGCAAGGCCATGGTGCATAATCCTTTTAATGTACTGTTAAATTCAGTTTGCTAGTATTTTGTTGGGAATTTTTGCATCTATATTCATCAGGGGTATTGACCTGTAGTATTTTTTG
>NW_012144968.1:1297171-1298402 GCF_000956105.1 Propithecus coquereli
ATATTCTCATTTTGTTCATGCATCATTTTCCTGAGCTCATTCAGCATCTTTATGACAATTATTTTGAATCCTTTGTCAGATAATCCATATCTTTCTGTTTCTTTAGGGTCAGTTTCTGGAGATTTCTTTTCTGGCTGGGTCAGGTTTTCCTTTTGTCGTCAGACCCTTGGAAAGTTTTCCTGAAAAACCAGAACTTTGGATTCATACTCCACTCTTCTCTTTCTTCTTCCCCTCCTCAAGGGAGCAGCCATCAAGTTATATCATCCTCTGTCTACTATAGCACCTGCCATCTGGAGGAGCAGTGAGCCACCAAATTCTCTTCTGTTCTCAGTGGCCCCCAGACATCTACCATATGCCAGGTGCCCTCAGTGCTTCAAGACATACGGCACAGAAACAATTCCCTCAACCAGCTCCCCCAAAAGTTAGCATGTTGAATACATGGTCCAATTCATACCTTTCCAAAAGAGAAGCCAGTAGTTGGTGGTTTTTTCCAGCTCATTCTATGCTGAGCCTGGCAGAGAGACTATGGCAAATTAATGCAAGCTGGTTCAAACCATCACCTTTATTCTTGGTGTCTCCCAACCTGGTATCCTTTCCTGTCAGTGTTTAGATTCAGGCAAGACATGAATCAGTCCCTCTGGCAGCCCCACAAAAAGTCTGAACTTTAGACATATGTCTCAGTTTTCTCTTTGCCTTCTCAGGGAAAATCTGGGAGTTAGAACTTTCCTCCCAATCACACTGTGCTACCCTGAGTGGTGGGACTAGAGTGAGAGGGTGACACATGTTTCCTACCATCTTCAATGCAGCTGGCATCATGCTCACCTGGGGTACAGGAACCTCTTAACTGGTTTCAGGACTTCTCACAAAGGTAATTAGCCCATGTGTTGTTGTTGAGTCAGTGTCTTAATGGAGGCAATCAGATTGTACTGCTTCCTTCTCTGTTATCTTGCCCTGTCAGAACTGAATTATATTCATTTATCCATCCCACCCCATTCATTCCCTAACTCTCAAGGGAATTAACTCCACTACCAGCTCCAGGAATGGGCCTGACTGTTCTCAGGGTCATCTCATCCCTTCTACCAGTGATGAGACTAGTTTTGTTTAGGCCAATTTAATTCAAGGAAAGTATTGCTGTTGTTAGAGGATTTTGAAAAATTTGAAAAAGTCTGCCTTGCTCTTCTGGGAGAGCCTCCAGAAGCAATGTTCTCTCTTACTCCCCAGCATGTGAACA
>NW_012144968.1:1298977-1300398 GCF_000956105.1 Propithecus coquereli
CTCCTCAACTCTAGCTCCAATTTTTCTACAAAATTTTAAGTTCACTTGCTTGAGGTAACTGTTGTTTATTATGTTATAAAAATTGAGGTATAGGAACATATGATCCAGAACTTACCATTTGTATTCCAAGTCTAAGACCAGAAACAATGTTCCCCCAAACTCCACAAACTATCTTTACTCCACAGTTTTTACACAAAATCAAAGGAGAAAATGTACTACCATGATAGACACTGGACTAAACCACTGTATTTAAGTCAGCCAAAAATATATAAAATGCATATGTGAAAGTAATGGGAGACTTGAAACCTGCAGATTACCATTCATAGTTTAAGACAGTAATTGGTTTAGTAATTTCTACCCTGCAAATTGTGATTTAAACTTCCATCTCTTTTTCATAGAAACCTTGGAGTATCAATCAGATGAGCACTATGCCATGTAATAAGCTAGAATGGATTTAAGCTGATACAATAAATGTTGAATATTTCCTCTTGTGAAAGATTTGTGCATTTATGAACTATATCATTTGTATGATTTGTGAAGTCATTGGATAAATGACACCAATAGAAATAGTGTCCATTGTGTAACATAGAAGATTTTTAATTTTAAGTGTTGTCAGGCATTGTTTATGATACTTTAAAATTTTCACACAGCTGGTGACAAATTATAATTGAAGAGACAGCTAGCTCTAATATAACTTTACTATAGATTTTTGCTCTCAGAACACATTATCAAAGCCATTTTTTCCAACTTAACACACATCACTGCCCTTCACCTGTAGATTTAGCTTCCTCCAAGTTATTTTTACTTCTCCTACCTACATTTTCTTTCTACATAGAGTTACATTATTTTTGAGGCATCAATAAAAGCAGTTTGGGACTACATAGTTTCAAGCAATATTGGTCATATTGTTTTTTAATCCATCAATGTCCATAGCTCTTACAATGGACCAAAACCCCTGTGGGGAAAAAGAGTATACAAATCTAAAGCAGAAAGTTCTGATTCAATAGTATATGGAGCTGACTACTCCCTATGTGTAACTGTTCGTTGCTAATAAGGCACTTTAAAAAGATCATTAACTCTTTGAGACTGTTTAACTGCAGGTCACAAAGGACCATATGTTTATCCTGCATATAAATAGTTGTTCCTGCAATAAATTACTGATTTATATTTGAATTACTTATTTTACTCCATAGTATATTTGTCTTATAGATCTCTTATATAAGCATCCAATTCAGGAACAAAAGATTATAATAGAATAATGGGTTAAGAAGTCATACAGCTTAAACAATTTTATGTCAGTAAACAATTTTATGTTAAAGTATTTATTGAATACTTTAGCACCAGGCTAACTTGGGAAAAGGATAAAAATTATAAGGCACAGTTCCTATTTTAGGATTTAGTTGAGAAGAGAGAATAAAAGT
>NW_012144968.1:1310543-1314873 GCF_000956105.1 Propithecus coquereli
GCCATAATTCCTCTATTTTATGCTTATATTCAAATACAGTATGGGATGTATGTATTTGCTAAATATAGTTTTCTTTTAAACATGTTGTGAATAGTGTATGTTTGCATATGCATGGACTGCATGATCACAAATAAACTCTCCCAAAACACAAGTGTTACCCAGAACCAGCCTTCACTGATGGTAAGTAAAACATAAATCACATACAGCAACATGTAGCAGAGGCCTTGAACTATCAGGCACAAATTCCCAAGTCTATTTTCTGCGTTGGGATATGCTGTGGGTCCATGATGACGAGTCAACTGAGGGCAAGTGCAACTAACGGAAACCCTTTAGTTTTGGGGGGTGTGCACTTTTTGTATCATGCTCCATTTGGGTTGCATGACTAACCATCATTCTTCAGTGCACCTGTTGTCCACATATTGCAAGTTTGGTTACATGAACAGATTGAACAACCAGAAATACATGCTTTTAAATACATCCCTAGGTCATTAGTTAGTATATATCAACACATTCAAGGTCCTCATTTGTCTTCTAGCTAATAAATGCCATAAGTTAACATTAGCAAGGGCTTCAAGTTGGAGTCAAACCAACATCAGATATTTTTGAGGAGGAAAGGTATAAGAACTCCCGGTTAACTCTTTCTCTTCCACAGATTTTATTGTGTAAAGATTGGCTGTAATTTTTACCAGGATCTTGAAAAACATGGAAAGACAGATATACTCTTCTGCCTGAAAACAGTGGACATTTATAATTGTCTATATAATACATATGTAGATTTATAGCAATTGAATACATTTACATATTATTTTTGGTATAATAAGGCTCCTTCAGAATTAAGACATTAAGTTACTGATTACTATTTTAATATGTATAGGACAGAGCTTCTGAGAGTCTACCTAGAGGAAATAAGAGGCCCTGGAAAGGCTCTCAAAAATATTCTCCCTCTCACTTATGCCAATTAAAGGTTATTGAGTTTTCGAGACCTCTCTTTGGACCATCAATCATTCACACTTCAACATGAATTAATCAGTTAATTTTGACATGTTTCCTGCTACATGTTAGCAGATTTGGTATAAAAAGAATGTATAAAGAAACTACATGTATTTTGAAGACAGAAAGGCCCTAGTAGAGTCTACACATGACAATGTGAGGGCAGTGACCAATTTGGGGATGAAAAATTGAGAAATGTCAATACAGAATCAGGAAGAGAAAAGAACTGGGGAAACACCCAACACACATCCAGCTTCCTAATAGTTTCGACAATGGCAAATCTTGGTGGTGTCCCCACGACTATGCCACTGAAATCAATGTCTGGGCTACCATATGTTGTTGGTCCTTGCAACCATCATTCTTCGCTCTGCCTAAATTTGTATGTCAGCTAGAAGCGATAGCTTTACGTAGTTAATATCTCTCTGTATAGAAATACAGCCACTAAAGTTTCCCTTCAATCCTTACCATTATCCTAAGTGAAGTGTCTCAAGAATGGATAAACAAACACCACATGTACTCTCTAATAATTTGGAACTAATAGATGGACATGCATGGGCACAAAAAGAAGTAAAAATGGTTGGAAATCAAGAAGGGGGGGCGGGGAGGGAGGAAAGGGATAAAAACCTACCTAACAGATACAATGAACACTATTTGGGTGATGGGAACACTTATAACCCTGACTCAAGCATTATAAAAACTATTCATGTAACAAAAACATTTTTAGTCCCTTAATATTTTGAAATGTAAAACACACACACGAACAAAAAAAGAAAGAAAAAAATGTTTTTCTGTGCATCCTCTTTGTACTCAACCACTCCTCCACTCCACCAACCCTTGGCAACAACTGACCTGCTTTCTTTCTCTATAGTTTTGCTTTTTCCAGAATGTTGTATGAATAAAATGATATGATATGTAGCCTTTAAGAAAAAAACAAAACCTCAGCTCTCTTCCCCCAATACCCCTCCCACACACACACACTTAGCATGATTAATGAGACAAAATATATTCACAGAAGTAAATAAATAAAAAAGTATTTTTCCCTGGAACAAACACATTATTTTTCCAGAACAAAAGTTAGTTCTACTTTCCAGAAAATCATTTTAGTACTATTTTCAACAAGCATTCACTGTAATGGACTAAAATAATTTACCATTCTACACATCTGTCAACAAAGGAAGGGGGTTCACTTTTCCTCAAACTTTTCTCTTTGAATAAACATTACAACTGATTAACATTTAGGTTTTAACTGCTCTTGATTAACCTCTGGACTTCCATCAAAGAATACAAAATGATACAAACTTATACGTGTGTAGGATGTGCCAGGCGACCCTGTTCAGTGTAGCAGGCTGGTTTACAAGTGTGATCCTCTGAGGAATAAAGAAAAGGAGGAAATTACATATTTTAAGAATCTACTATTTGATCAGACTAAAGGTATCATCAATAAATTACCTCACTTTATTGCCATAGTCTATTAAGTTTATATCTTTTTGCTAATGAGGAAACTGAAATTCAGAGAGCTATGTAATTTGCTAAAATGCGCACATTAGTTAATTATAAAACTGGAATTTGAGCCTAGGTCCAGCTCCAAAGTCCTTATAGTTTCAATTATGCCATAATTCCTCTATTTTATGCTTATATTCAAATACAGTATGGGATGTATGTATTTGCTAAATATAGTTTTCTTTTAAACATGTTGTGAATAGTGTATGTTTGCATATGCATGGACTGCATGATCACAAATAAACTCTCCCAAAACACAAGTGTTACCCAGAACCAGCCTTCACTGATGGTAAGTAAAACATAAATCACATACAGCAACATGTAGCAGAGGCCTTGAACTATCAGGCACAAATTCCCAAGTCTATTTTCTGCATTGGGATATGCTGTGGGTCCGTGATGATGAGTCAACTGAGGGCAAGGGCAACTAACGGAAACCCTTTAGTTTTGGGGGGTGTGCACTTTTCGTATCATGCTCTATTTGGGTTGCATGACTAACCATCATTCTTCAGTGCACCTGCTGTCCACATATTGCAAGTTTGGTTATATAAACAGATTGAACAACCAGAAATACATGCTTTTAAATACATCCCTAGGTCATTAGTTAGTATATATCAACACATTCAAGGTCCTCATTTGTCTTCTAGCTAATAAATGCCATAAGTTAACATTAGCAAGGGCTTCAAGTTGGAGTCAAACCAACATCAGATATTTTTGAGGAGGAAAGGTATAAGAACTCCCGGTTAACTCTTTCTCTTCCACAGATTTTATTGTGTAAAGATTGGCTGTAATTTTTATCAGGATCTTGAAAAACATGGAAAGACAGATATACTCTTCTGCCTGAAAACAGTGGACATTTATAATTGTCTATATAACACATATGTAGATTTATAGCAATTGAATACATTTACATATCATTTTTGGTATAATAAGGCTCCTTCAGAATTAAGTTACTGATTACTATTTTAATATGTATAGGACAGAGCTTCTGAGAGTCTACCTAGAGGAAATAAGAGGCCCTGGAAAGGCTCTCAAAAATATTCTCCCTCTCACTTATGCCAATTAAAGGTTATTGAGTTTTCGAGACCTCTCTTTGGACCATCAATCATTCACACTTCAACATGAATTAATCAGTTAATTTTGACATGTTTCCTGCTACATGTTAGCAGATTTGGTATAAAAAGAATGTATAAAGAAACTACATGTATTTTGAAGACAGAAAGGCCCTAGTAGAGTCTACACATGACAATGTGAGGGTAGTGACCAATTTGGGGATGAAAAAATTGAGAAATGTCAATACAGAATCAGGAAGAGAAAAGAACTGGGGAAACACCCAACACACATCCAGCTTCCTAATAGTTTCGACAATGGCAAATCTTGGTGGTGTCCCCACGACTATGCCACTGAAATCAATGTCTGGGCTACCATATGTTGTTGGTCCTTGCAACCATCATTCTTCGCTCTGCCTAAATTTGTATGTCAGCTAGAAGCGATAGCTTTACGTAGTTAATATCTCTCTGTATAGAAATACAGCCACTAAAGTTTCCCTTCAATCCTTTAGTCAATTCAGAAATGTGGGGAATGTGTTATCTAACAGCAGTAAATAAGGAGAGAAGTGGACTTTAGTATAAATGTAGTTCAGACTAGAGGAGATATTGTGTCCATAACTGAAAAGGAAAAGAATAAACTGCAATGAGAAGGAAACAAAGTAAATAAAAGAGGTCATGGAAATAAAAATATGATTACTGGAATAAAAATTCAACTGAAAATTTGATGATAAAATGGAGATCATCTACCAAAAACTGAACAATTAAAAAGAGGTGAAAATATAAAAAATAAAAAC
>NW_012144968.1:1321892-1323095 GCF_000956105.1 Propithecus coquereli
AAGAGCGGGGGGCAGGGAGAGGATTCAAATAAGCTCAATAGAAAGGAAAATGTAATATTACAACTATTACAACTGATAGCACAGAAATACAAAAGGTCATCCAAGACTACTAGGAATAACTCTGTGAACAAAAACTAGAAAATCTAGTGGAAATGGATAAATTCCTGAAAATATACAACTCCCAAAACTGGAATCAGAAAGAAAGAGAAATCTTGAATAGATCAATAACAAGTAGTGAGATTGAATCAGTAATAAAAAATCTCCAAACAAATAAAAGCTCAGGTCCAGATGGATGCACAACTGAATTCTACCAGACCTTCAAAGAAGAAATGATACTAATACCACTAAAATTGCTCCAAAAGATCAAGAAGGTGAAAATCCACCCTAACTCATTCTATCATGCCAGGATTACCCTGGTACTGAAGTCAGGAAAGAGCACAACAACAAAAAAAGAAAACTACAGGCCAATATCCCTCATGAACATAGATGTAAAAATTCTCAACGAAATACTAGCAATCTGAATCCAATAGCACATTAAACAGATAATTCATTATGATGAAGTTTGTTTCATCCCAGGGATGTAAGGATTGTTCAACACATGCAAATCAATAAATGTGATTCACCACATAAACAGAATTAAAACCAAAACTGTATGATCATCTCAATACATGCAGAAAAAGCATTTGATAAGATTCAATGCTGCCTCATGATGAAAATCCTCAACAAGCCAAACATAGAAGGAACGTATCTCAAATTGATAACAGCCATATATGGCAAATCTATCACCAACATCATCCAGAATGGGGAAAAGTTGAAACCATTCACCTTAAGAACTGAAACAAGACAAGGATGCCCACTTTGACCACTTCTGTTCAACATAGTATTGGAGGTATTAGCCAGAGCAATCAGACAAGAGAAAGAAGTAAAGGGCATTCAAATTGGAAAAAGGGAAGTTAAACTATCTCTGTTTGTTGATAATATGATCTTATACCTAGAAATTCCTGAAGACTCCTCCAAAAGACTAGATATGATAAATAAATTCAGCAAATTCTAAGGTTACAAAATCAACATATGCAGATCAGTAGCACCGATATACACCAATAATGACAAAGCTGAGAATCAAATCAAGAACTTAATTCCATTTACAATAGCTGTAAAAGAATAAAATACCTAGAAATACACTTAACCAAGGAGGTAAAAGAT
>NW_012144968.1:1323145-1324078 GCF_000956105.1 Propithecus coquereli
AGTAGGTGCCTATTTCACTCTATAAATAACATCTTTTCAAATGTATCCATGAGTTGGCATGTGAGGACTAATTTATACATTAGATACATTGGTTCCCTTCTAGGTTAAGACTGGAAAGCAGGGGACAAAGCCAAGCCAAATCTATGATGAAGAGTCTGATAGGAGACTCTGATAACATTGGAATCTTCAAGGACTTCAACCACAGTATAAGAATTAATTAAAAATAAATGCTCTCAAGGGTTCAGTGGGGAAAAATGCCTGTCTTGAAATTTGGCCCTAAAGTATAGAAAAGCAAATGGGCAATAAAAACCAAGACACACTTAGGGAGAAGAACAAGATGAAAGGGCTTGTCCTACAGGCCAATTCTTTCTTTAAGTTTTTCTGTTTATTATAATATCAGTACAACCAATAGCAACCAACAGACATTACTTATATATTGTTTCCCAACATTATCCCTCAGAGCCACATGATCATTAGGCATATTTTCTGCTTTAAAATGATTTCAGGCAACAATTTTACCATGCATTCATGATTATATGCATTACATGTATATTGCAATTCTTCTTGCCTCTCATTTTTCACTGTTGGTCAATGATCATTAAGCAAATGTCACATATTTTAAGTGTTTTTTTTTTTAAATAGAACCCACTTCCTGCATCAATTTTTGTATAAGACAGGATAGTATATATTGTCATAACAAAAACCCAAATATCAGAGAAATAATACAACAAAGGCTTATTTTATACTCAGACTACACATCTAATGTTGATCAACAGTAATACTTTGTTCATTATAGTCACTTAGGAACTCAGCCTGATGGAGCCTCGATCATGTTTCCATGACTACAACAGAAATGAAACATAATATAGCAAAGTGTGTAATAGTTCTTAAAGCTTCAGGCAGGAAGGAACACTCATCATTTCTCCTCACATA
>NW_012144968.1:1328358-1328992 GCF_000956105.1 Propithecus coquereli
ATGTTTGGAGGCATCACATTACCTGAAAATTATATTACAAGGTAATAGTAACCAAAAGAGCATGGCACTTGTATAAAAGTACACACATATAAAGCCAAATACCTACAACCAATTCATCTTTGACAAAGCAAATAAAAACATACACTGTGGAAAGGACACCTATTCAATAAATGATGCTGGGAAAATTGGATAACCACATATAGAAAAATGAAACTGGATCTCCACCTCTCACCATATGCAAAAGTTAACTCAAGATGGACCAAAGACTTAAAAATAAGACCTAAAGCAATAAAAATCCTAGAATAAAACCCAGGAAAAATTCTTCTGGATATTAGCCTATGCAAAGAATTCATGACTAAGACCCCAAAAGCAAATGCAACAAAAACAAAAATAAATACTGGGACTGAATTAAATTAAAATGTTTCTGCACAGCAAAATAAATAACCAACAGAATAAATAGACAATCAAAAAATGGGAGAAAATATTCACAAACTGTACATCTGACAAAGAATTAATATCTAGAATCTACAATGAACTCAAATCAATAAGAAAAAAAAACCAAAATAATCCCATTAAAAAGTGGGCAAATTACCTGAACATTTTTCAAGAGAAGATATACAAATGGCAAAAAAAA
>NW_012144968.1:1330139-1334473 GCF_000956105.1 Propithecus coquereli
TAGGTGGTCACTGTACCTGGAACAGATCAAGGAACAGATGGCATTTGTCTATGTTTTTGAACAAGAGTGAAGAGATGCTTATTTTGTTTGAAATGGTGGTGTAGACATAGAAGGACAGAAAATCACCTGAAGAACGACATAATGAACTAACAGTGAGGATGAGTAGATTATATGTCCCACAAAAAGAGACAGCATATTTTCTTTTGAATAAAAAAACTACAGTCTAAAGAAAATTGATTCAAAGCCCAAATCAAAATATAGGAAATATGTGCTTTGAGATGCTGTATAAATATCAATCTTTTTTTTACTAATCCAAATGCACGAGCACACATTTAATTCAAATTTATGTGTTTGGAAATATTATTTGCTTAGTATGTGAAAACTCTTTGTCATCTCATTCTCGATGGGCTGCCTAAGCAACAGAAATTAAAATGATAAACTAATTGGCCTAAGGTGGTAATGCTGGATAATGGAATAAGATGTTTCTCCTCAAAAGCCTTCAAGAACGAATAGTAAAATAATGAGATATCTTTTTTGATACCAAACAAATAACTTGTAAATGCAGTAAAAAGTTATCTTTCAGAGTATTCCTTACTTTGAAAGATGACAATATACACTCATTCCAGGGAGGCTGACAGTATTCAAAATATTTTAGGAAATTCTTTTACAATTGCCTTTATATAAGTTTTAAGACAAAAAATTCATAATTTTACATTCATATTTTAATTAACATGCATTATAATCAAATGTCTTTCTTTCTCATCATTTTGGAGACAAATAAGTTATTGGAGCCTCCATTAAACCTAATTCTCCACCAAACAAAAGGGATGAGCTATGCTACCACTGAAGATTTTCATAAGAATTTGATGCAGATTCTGAGGCAAGTACTTTGGAGTCAGACTTGAGTTCAAATCCTGACTATTTTTATAACCATGGACTACATTGGTGCCAGCAGCTTATGGGTTCATGAGGGTAGAAAGGCTCTCCAGCTGCTCGGAAGCCTGCTGCTTGCTGACTGCAGAGATGTGAGGGAGAGAGAAACAAACCACTGCATCTACCCTTTTCACAGACTCCATTCCTCTTAGGGGTTGATCTCTGCCAATATTTTGCTCCTTTTTGTTCTGCTCTGCAACTTCCTCCCCTGGAATCTCTGGTAGTTTCTGGCATTTTTCCCTCAGAATTACACCTGATCTATGTTTGTTTATTTATTTGTTTGTTTGTTTGTTTGTTTTTCATCTAAAACTTTTCATTCTTTCTGAGATGCTCTCACAGCTGATGTCTCTGGTCAGCCTTCTTCAAAAGCGCTTCCTCCTCTCTTTTACGGTTAAACTACTTTTAATGGATTTCTGTTCTTTGCAATGAGACTCTCCTATGACAGGAAAGACTCATAGAGTGCAACCTTACCAGAATTTTAAATACATTTTTTCATTCAAACATACCTGAGTTTTAATCATGGATCCACTAAATGCAATTTTCCCAAAAACAAACGAGGATAAATACTATTTCTCATGGCTCCAGGTAATGAGACTGAGAAATAAGCAGAGGTCATTTCCTAAAGGACCTAGAGAGGTCAAGTTATTATATTATAGATAAAGTCAGAGAAGCCTACATGGACTTTACAAAATAAAAGGAAGGAAGGAAGGAAAAAGGGGAAAGTAGATGAGTGACCTCATAAAGAGTTGTTCGAATGGAATAGTCAGGAAGTTCTCCTTTGGAGAATGAAAGTGATAACATAGTAGCTCACACAGAGTGAGTGGGTTGTTTGTATAATTGTTTGCTTGGTTTTTAATGTTCTAAATAAATTTAATATGGAGCAATATGAGTGTATTTTAAACTCTGACAGAAGGAGACAGTAGAGAAAAAATAGAAGGCAGAATGCAAAGAATTTTAAAAATGATGTCTTTCATGGAAGGAAATAGACTCTAAAGAGTTCTATCTTTCATTATATTAGGTGGGGGAAAAAGAAAATGTTAGTATTGATATAACTAGGTTTATATGTTTGTGAGAAATTTTAAAGTGTTCTGTTCGATGGTCCCATTTTCTTTCAGAAGTACAAACAAGATAATTTGCCCAAATATGAAAGGAGTCAGAGAAAAGGTATAATGAGAAGTTTGAGAAAAGAACAGAACATTTAAATGTCACATGTGGACAAAGGGAGAAAACCAACAAGGAAAACACAGTAGTGTTCTTACAGAATCTTGAGAAACTGGTTGGTATGCCCCTCAGGACCATCAATCTATAGTAACAATTATGCTTTCCAACATACTGCACAGACCCTATGCAGACATAATTAACTTGTTACATTTTTTCAGCATTGGGGTTTATCCGTGTAACAAAATAACGGGGCAAGGAAGCTCAGTATACATGTAAGGCAGTGGTTGGAACTGTGCACCATGAAATCTAAGCTACCTGTGATGTCTTGGTGCCATCCTTGAGGTAATGAGTGAGTTCTTGCTCTATTACTTGCCATGAGAGCTGGTTGTTAAATAGAGCCTGGCGCCTGCCTCCCCTCTCTCTTACCTTCTCTCTCACTGTGTGATCTCCACACACGCAGTCTCCCCTTCACGTTCCACCATGAGTGGAATCAGCTTGAGTCCCTCACCAGATTCAGATGCCAATGTCATGCTTCTTGTAAACTTGTAGAACCACAAATCAGATAAACCTTGTTCCTTTACAAATTACCCAGCCTCAGATATTCTTTTATAGCAACACAGACTGAGACAGGGGTCAAACATCATTTCTGGATTCTGGCATTTAGACATGAATTTCTGCCTTCCTTTAGCTATCTAGTATACTTTAATAAATTGTTTTTCTATTGAAACCATCGAAATAAGATTATTTTGTCTGCAACGAAGAATCCTGACCAATACACTGAATGAGGTAGGTGGAGAGATTAAAAGTTAGGTAAGAGAGTGGAACCATTCTGAGTGATGATATGGTCCAGAATGTGGTCATGGAAATGTGTGATTGAGAAGTCGGAGATGTCATTAGAGATGAGGTTCCTAAGTGACGGGGCAGCCAGGATTTCAGCTCTTCATCCAGAGGTATGGACATCACCCTGAATTCTGGAAGGGAACTGAGTAGAGGACGAAAGGGAAAGAATGATGACAATATCTACAGATAATACAAGCTGACTGCATGAGCCTCAGAGGAGAAGAAGAGTTACATGAAGAAGAATGATTAATGGTTCTGACATGGTAGTGTGGGCTGAGAGCCCAACAACTCCACTCCGTTACCTTAAAATGTGGGAGTAAGACTTTGTAGCCTTAATCTGAGAGGGATGCAGAGTCCTCGATGCCTTCCAGGAGATTTAACTTTCATAGGAGAACAGGATGATGAGAAAATATCAGTAAAGAAATCAAGGATGTAAAAGATTTGTTAACTTCAGAACTGTGGTTTAATAGTGCATAATGAAAAGGCTTGGAGAGGAAAGGAGAGTAAAAGTTGGGTCTGGGGGAGGAAACTAAAAAAGTAGACTTCAGATAAAAGCATAAAAATGACACGTGATCCAGAACCAAAGGGATTTTCATTTTAGGCAGTGATCAAGGATAAAGTAGTTGGGAGTAGTGTGAATTTATGTGACCACAAATATGCATGAGGATTAATTTCCATTTGTGCTGTTTCCTGATTTATGGGGACCCTTATCTCTCATGGGATACATCTGAAGTCTAGACAGATGATCTTTCATAAGAGTAAATGTCTATCATTGTGCACATTGTACACTGTATAGTCTTATGCAGCCAAATGTACTGAAGTCTGGCTTTTAAGAGAATTAAGATCTCTGGACAATGGGGGCATCTCCAAGCTCCCAGAAAGGTGTCTGAATTGAAGACAAAAGCAGAGAAGAAGAAGAGAGTCTGAAAGGCTAAAGGCTACCAGCACCCTGGCTACTGGGCTTGTTTATAGACTTTGTTATGACATGGGGGCCTGAAGTCTGGGAGCTTCTAGAGGTGAATAAAGGCCTTACACCACCCATGGAGGCATGGCTGGAGGTAGCTCAAGCATGAGGCAGTTCTTTCCTCTGTCAGATTATGACAATGAAACCACATACTTACATTCTGTAAAATTTTGTCTCATGGTTACTGTAGCTATTGGTAGTTCCACCCTTTCGGATCCTGCAAAAATTACTTTACAACTTCTCTCAAATACAAATTATTATAAATATGTAAAGACAACAGTCTTGTCTTCCCAGAGTATGCATTTCTTCAATTTTTGTATCTTGCTTCCTTATACTATTCCCTAACCAAATCTCTTTGTTATCTACTCTGTTTTGTTATATCTTTTTTAAAAGGAACTCAATGCAATGTTCATTTTTTATCTCACCTCTCTTGCCC
>NW_012144968.1:1335458-1336280 GCF_000956105.1 Propithecus coquereli
AAATGTTAGTATTGACATAACTAGGTTTACATGTTTGTGAGAAATTTGAAAGTGTTCTGTTTGATGGTCCCATTTTCTTTCAGAAGTAGAAACAAGATAATTTGCCCAAATATGAAAGGAGTCAGAGAAAAGGTATAATGAGAAGTTTGAGAAAAGAACAGAACATTTAAATGTCACATGTGGAAAAAGGGAGAAAACCAACAAGAAAAACACAGTAGTGTTCTTACAGAATCTTGAGAAACTGGTTGGTATGCCCCTCAGGACCATCAATTTATAGTAACAATTATGCTTTCCAACATACTGCACAGACCCTATGCAGACATAATTAACTTGTTACATTTTTTCAGCATTGGGGTTTATCCGTGTAACAAAATAAAGGGGCAAGGAAGCTCAGTATACATGTAAGGCAATGGTTGGAACTGTGCACCATGAAATCTAAGCTACCTGTGATGGCTTGGTGCCATCCTTGAGGTAATGAGTGAGTTCTTGCTCTATTACTTGTCATGAGAGCTGGTTGTTAAATAGAGCCTGGCGCCTGCCTCCCCTCTCTCTTACCTTCTCTCTCACTGTGTGATCTCCACACACGCAGGCTCCCCTTCACGTTCCACCACGAGTGGAATCAGCTTGAGTCCCTCAGCAGATTCAGATGCCAATGTCATGCTTCTTGTAAACTTGTAGAACCACAAATCAGATAAACCTTGTTCCTTTATAAATTACGCAGCCTCATATATTCTTTTATAGCAACACAGACTGAGACAGGGGTCAAACATCATTTCTGGATTCTGGCATTTAGACATGAATTTCTGCCTTCCTTTAGCTATC